>NC_071991.2:18497500-18647500 GCF_028885655.2 Pongo abelii | reverse complement strand
TGGGCCAAAGTCTGTTTAAACATCTCCTTATTGACTCTAGTGAAAAGTCAGAAAACCATGGGGGTTTATGTAACTCCCAGCCTTCTCTCCCATCAAACTGGTCTTCCGTCCTGTCCTGTACCTTTCCAAGGGTAAAATGAAAATACATTTCACAGAACACTGAAGATAGGGTGGGAGTTATATGGCACAGCTAGGTAATTAACATCTATCAAGTTCCTTTTATTTGCCAGACACTGTGTTAGGCACTTTACTTCCCTTTTTCTTCTTTTGATCCTCCCAACAACCTATAAAGCAGATATCATTTACCTCACTTTATAGGCAAGAAAATCAAGTCACAGAGAGAAATCCACCCAAAGTTCTACTTCTCGTGAGCCTTCAATCTCAAGTTTGTTTGTGGTTATACCTAACCTCTTTCTTCTAATCTTTATTGCTCATCTAGCTCAAAGGGTTTAGTTCAATGCTGATAACAATGTCAAACATTTTGCTTTTATTCATGCACTCATCCTACAAATATTTACTGGGTATGTATACTAAATATACCATACATTGTAAGGCTTGCCATTCGAAAGGACCTACGGGGTGGAGGAATAGCAAAGGCAGCCAAAGAAGCTTGACAGGGCAGGGTGTGTTCAGCAAATGTGTCCACGGGGCCTTAGAGAGGCGGAGAAGAAACAAAGCAGGAGGCAAGACTACAAGATGGTGGACAGACATATTGTCAAGGGTCTTGGGTGCCCTTGTACACTAAGGAAACTGTGCTTGGTCATCAGTCAACAAGCGGTAGAGAGTGAAAGAGATCAGATGGGAGATGGGAAAGCAACAGTCACAGAAGAGAGGGAGGCGGACATAAAATAGAGACCATAGAGAGTATAACCTGGAAAAAGAATGGGAACCCCAGCTGGGTCCACATAGTCTTAGCAGGACACAGAGAAGGGTAAAGGGGAAGGTGGCTGTCATGAAGTTAAAGGAACGTTCAGTGGGAGTGAAGGTGTAGGAGAGGTGAAAGCAGAGAGGAGGCTGGTCAGATGGTGAAGGAGAGTTCAAAGTCTTGTAGGTGGACCCCTTTCTGAGTAAAGATGAGATTGAAGGTTTGGTTGTTTGTGTCGATTCTGAAACAGCAAGGATGTTCACTGAATATGAAGAAGTCAATTAATCACTTTAACACAAGGTTTCCCAGGGTGCAAGTTCTCTTTACACAAGTCCAATATAGTGTGTTGAATAATGCCTGGCTTTAGAATACCTACAGACAAGATGCTGGGGGAAGGAAGGACTCTGGAGAAGGAAACGCCTACAAAATGGGTCCAGTCATCTGAGCTGACAACCAAGCCCAACCACCTCATTCAGGAGTTAGTGAGGATTTAAACTTGTATGAATCATAACTCACCTCTTTCTAGGCCAGACCTGCCTAACCTACAGTCATGGCCAGAGCACTCAAACTGGCTGCACTTTCATCCAGGTCTCCCTGGACTAAGATTTCCAAACACGTTCTGATTAAAACAAGGTATAAGCACAGCTAACACAGCTTCCTATCTGAGGCTCCTAAATGAGTTTCTGAGAAAGACCTCATCCTTCCTTCTCAGGTTTGAACCATCTCATTATCTGAGCCATCTTCATTAGCTGCCAAAGAGTTTTAACAAGTTTCTTGAGTTTTGTTTTGGGAGAAAAAAAAAAGAGGGGAAGGGAGACATGTACCAAAATAACCAGCTTTAACAAATGGCTACTGGTTTAAAAATAGTGCAGGGGTTTAAGTTTTTGCCTTTATCTCAGTGGTTGACCTTGCTAATACAGTATGTAGATCTCTTGCCAACTAATCGGCCAACTGTAAAGCACGGCTTCAAGCTGTGGTCAATGATCTGTAACAGGAATGAATGAGAGGGTTTTAGCAGCCAGGATCTGTAGCCTACTATCTGTATCTGACAGCTGTCACCCTCTCTGCAGAGGCCAAGGCCTAGACCTTCATTTAAAAGCAGCATGGCTGATCAGATTACTGGGACAGTGTGTCAAAACTGACTGTGCTGAACTAGGGAGACAGAAAGTAAATCTATAAATAGCAGTCTTGCTGCCTCCATGAAGCACTGAAGGGTAACCAATATTGAGCAGCAAATGCAATGTTTAGTCTTTGCAGCCGGTGGGATACAAGTGCGGCCAGATCAGAAGTCTTGCTCTATGATATAATGTAATGGAAAGATCGGCTTTATGGGCAAGAATTTAAAAGAGTTACATTCTTGGCAATGGTAATGGTCGCAGAGCAATAATTGGTTTGAACCAACTTTATGAGCTAACAAGGTTCCCTAGCACTTAATAATGTCCTCAGGGCACAGGGACTCAGCAAGTCACCTTTCCCATAACGTGCTGGCTGCCTGTTTCTGACAGTCCACGGGGACCGCCAGTGCTGAAACACAGAGAGTGATAAAATAAGAGGCTCTCCATTTGATATCTATTATAGATGTCAACTGGGTCTTCAACCAGAACAGCTGCACAAAGTACTTGGGGAGAGCAGAGCATCGTGAGGGTGAGTTATCTATAGACCATGCTGATAGCACAGCTCAGACACTGGACATCACTGGGTTATAAATGAGCCAGCTGACATTTTATAGTATGTACCAACTCTTCCAAGAACCATTTGTCACTCTTCAAGGTTTCCGCTGATAAAACTGGGATGTCTAAAAATTTGTCAACAACCGCAGAAAGTAACCCTGAGGTCATGTCAGAGGGTGAAAAAGAATGTGCTTACTTGGCATTCTGCAAACACACAAATGGAACACTGGTGGCGAAAGTGTTTCAAAGGTCTCTCCAGGTGGCAGAGTTCCCAATTGGCTCTGGTCTCCCTGCCAAGGATGTGGACATGGAGATGGTGGATTCAGGAGCAGTGCATGATAACCAAGCCCTCACATACCTAGTCTGAATGAGAGATCTCAAACCCCAGCACAGCCGCTGGGGCCTTGCAGATGAAGGAGACAGGTGTCCTATCTGCCCACTTGAGAACACTCCTCACTGGGATGGAGAAGATGGGGATTAGCCAAGTGATTTTTTTTTTCCCCCAAGGTGCATCCAATTGCCCTGGCTTTTCTGTAAAAAGTTCACCTTGAACACTAAATTTCAAAAGTAGTAAAAACATTTTAAAAAGTAACAACTGCGAGCACTTTTACACACCAGGCATTGAGAGCTTTATGTGTATATCCCATTCAATCCTCACAATCTGAAGAGATAGGTACTCCCGTTATCCTTATTTTACAGATTAAAACCTGAGATACAGAATGGTTAAGGAAACTGCTCAAGGTCACACAGTTAGAGGAAAAGTCAGGATTCAAATTCAGGTAGGCTGGCTCCACAGCTAATACATGAACTCACATATCCCCCATAAAACAGTCTCCCCAAGAAGATACTGTATTAGAAAGTGAACATGTGCAAAGAAAAGATCAAAGTGACTTATTCTGAACTATGTAGGAATCAAAACATGAAGAAGAAAACAAAAAAGACCATCTGCTCCGATGGCTCTATGACTCCGAATAAACTCTTTCTGCAGCATTTGCTGAGCATACATTTCCTAAGCACCTCTATCTCCAGGTACCATGTTAAGCCGAGAGGTACTAAAGTGAGTGAGAAACAGACTCTGAGAAACCCAGTCTAGTGTTGTTGCTCATATGGTGCCTCTATTCTGGAGATCCTAGAGAGCTATACCCTCACTGGCAGTTGCTTTGGCCCCTTCAGACATTAAAAAACAGCTTTACCTAAGGAACACACCTGGGGGTCGGGGCACACTGTGGGAGGAGCGCCCTTAGTGCAGTTCCCAGGTCCATGGAAAACAATCGCCAGGAAGTGCTTTGAACGAAAATGAGTTGATAAACCCTCAGGCTGACACTCAGGCCTCCCTACGCCATTGCTGCTGGCCATTTTGGGGCTCCTGCCGGCACTCTGTACTGCCCAGAGAGTGGAATGAGCCCAATTAAAAAGCCACGTGTCTTCCCTGGCTTTAAAAGTGACACACTGGTTTTCTGTCACTATCTCTTGGAATCACTGATGCTGGAGCTGTGAGGGGTACCTAGAGATCATTTAATTCAACCTCCTTTATTTAATGGATTAGAAAAGCAGGGTCCCCAAAAGGTTAAGTGGCTTGCCCAAGGACAAGGAGCCAGAGAGTGGCAGAACCAGGATAGGACCCAGGTCTGGGCACTCTCAATGGAAATTTTTTTTTGATGACCCCATACTGCTGTCCATGGAATTCATGCAGTACTCAGAAATCAGTAAATTCAATCAAGTCAAATGTATGTTTTGAAAAAAGTCAAGAATGAAGAAATAGAGTTCGAAGAACATTCAACATTCATGAGGTGTGCCCATTTCAGGTCACTGGAGACATTTCTCTGGTGCAAAGGTTTTCCTAATAAAGGGTTTCATTGGCCAGTTGGATCGAGACATGAGCACGCTGATATTTTGCTTCTAGCAATACCTTAAACCCCCAGTTAGGCAAGTATAAAAAACGGCAATGGCCTTGAGAGTGCAGCATGGTTTATACATGGCATACACATCTTTGAGGATTTGGAGAAATCTACAAGGGATCCAATGCTTTTCCACCTATTGACATTTACAAAGCAGTTTAAATCATGCATGAGAGGCCTCAGGCACATGCAGTTCACAAAACATAACTCTGAGCTCCCAGGGAATTTAAGCTGACCAACACTCTTTATTAGAACCGACAGTGAAAGACAGCTATTGCGAAATTCGTACCAGAAATGCAATACCAAGATGACAGCCTTAATGCCAGTGGATATATTATGTAGATTACCTGACTCAAATCTTTCTTGTTAAATAAGTTTCACGCATTCTTTTTTTCTCCTCAAGAATATCCTTCTGGCTTCACTGGAGGAGTATTCCTTAAGTTCCTTGATCATTCATCTGTTTTTCAATATTTTGGACATGCTAACTTAGCATGAAAGATCAGATAGAGATAGTTAAACAGTGGGAAACAGTTAAACCTTTAAATGAACAACAGAGCTGAACCACAGATTAAATATTTCAATGCTATTTTTTGTATAATGTTCCAATATTTAATAGTTTTTAAAAAGAAACATTTTCCTAAGGCCGATCCATTCCGGATACTCAATTCCCATGTAATCTAAGATTATACACATATAAAAATGTAATTATACATTAAAGATACTCTCACCTGCATGCTTTTACAGGACAGGAATTTCAGGGAAATAAGTTCCCAATAGAAGCTGGCCAGGGACAAAAGACAAGAAATACACCTTTCCTCTCCCATCTTCATAGAAATTGAAATACAATGTAGATGTTTTAAATTCTGCTTGACTAGGAGACAGAAGGAAGAGGTCAACATGACTAAGACCAGAAAAGGAAGTCTGTTGGTAATTTGGCACTGGTGACAATTGGCCAAAGGCAAATTTGGCAGAGGCTGAATGAGAGTGAAAGTGCTATTATTTGGAGGTTTCTTGGTTTCTGAATGGATCAGATTCTTTGCTTCATATTCTGGACCTTCCAAGCTGCCTCAACCTTATGCACACAGTGTTAAGTGTTATCAGTACTTAAGTGGCAGCACGGTCGTCTTCCTTTTCTGTGCAACAGTCACAGTAAATTCAAGCAGCTCCATACACGCTTCTGTAGTTAAGGTTCACATCCCTTGGAATGTGCTCAATGTTTGTGTACAGTATGTATCAAGCTACCTTGAACTTGCTTGTCTATTGTATTCTAATAGTTACAACAAAGGGTTCAGAGTCCATGAGCACAAAGCTCTGTCTATAGTCTCAGGAAATTATATGCTATTCTCATACAATTATTAATATTTTTCAAGTATATGGAAATGCTTCAATGATCATTAAAATATATTTTCTTTTTAAAAGCAAAGCTGAATTCACAGTTATTGATTGATTGATGGATTGACAGTGTCTCGCTCTATCACCCAGGATGGAGTACAGTGGTACAACCCTGGCTCACTGCAGCCTCAACCTCCTGTGCTCAGGCAATCCTGCTGCCCTAGCTTCCTGAGCAGCTGGGAGTACAGGCATGCACCGCCACACTCGGCTAATTTTTGTATTTTTTTGTAGAGAGAGGGTTTCCCTATGTTGCCCAGGCTGGTCTTGAATTCCTAGGCTCAAGCAATCCTCTCACCTTGGCCTCCCAAAGTATGAAATTACAGGCCTGAGCCACTGCTCCCTGTGCATAGTAACCTTCTATTCCTTTTTTTAAATGAACAATTTCCATAAAAGTAGAGAGAACTGTATAATAAACTGCTACCTACCAGCACTCAGCTTCAACAATTATCAACTCATGGCCAGTCTTATTTCATCTACCCATTCCCAGTACTCCCACCTTTCCAGATGATTTTAAAAGAAATCCCAGACATATCATTTTATGTACATGTATTTTAATATATGCATTTTGTACTTTTAAAATTACAAGATAATAAAGGTAAACTATTACTATTTTTTAGTAATTATAATTAGTAAAAATTACTAATATTTATTTATTTATTTTTTGAGACAGAGTCTCACTCTATCGCCCAGGCTGGAGTGCAGTGGCATGATCTCGGCTCACTGCAACCTCTGCCTCCCGGGTTCAAGCGATTCTTCTGCCTCGGCCTCTGTCTCCTGAGTAGCTGGGACTACAGGCGAGCACCAACACCCCCCGCTAATTGTTGTATTTTTAGTAGAGACAGGGTTTCACCATATTGACCAGGCTGATCTTGAACTCCTGACCTCGTGATCCATCCGCCTTGGCCTCCCAAAGTGCTGGGATTACAGGCGTGAGCCACCGCGCCTGGCCTAATTTTTTTAATATTTAAAAATTATCCTCATACTAAAAAAACCCCACAAAAACCAAACTAAATGACTACTTTGCTAGAGGCTTCGATGGATCACAATAATATGTTCAAGAGCAGAGAATTTCTAATTCCTTTATAACCACCAGAAACTAACAAGCTGTGAGTAGCTGGTGTTCAGTGAATGATTTTCAAATGATTTCCTGACTGATACCCACTATATGCAAACATAAATAAACTGCATTATTGTAATCAAAGCCCAATGGTGAATATATTAATATAGTAAGCTTGAAATGAAACCACCTTAAAAAGAGTTATTGTTAGTGTTAAATAAGAGATATAACATGTATCCTGTAATCTAAGTAGTAAACCTAATTGCCCACCCCATAGGCAGGCCACAGTCTTTCAAAAGATGATGATAAAGAAAGTGCAGATATATTTTTATGTGCTGGGTATAAAAACATAGTGGTGATAATTACTTGAGCATCTAAGATCATGTACAATCTGTCAGTGACCCTTCAGACACTGAGCATGGAGAAGATTGAGGCAGTCTGACACCCTACAATCATCTAAATAAACTTCCAAAAAACTGTCTTCTAAGCTTACAGTTATATCTTTGAAAAATCACAGCACTGAATGAATTACATGATTGTAATAGAACTGACAGCTGATGAAATAATGCAAGAAAAATAATCTACTAGTGACCTCAAATGAAACCACAAAGACATTAGGTTAATGGAAGTAAAATTGCTCATTGCCTAGTGATTTTACTTTTTTATTATATATTAAAATAAAAAGCCAACTTAAACCTTTCTCAGGATATTACATTTTGAAACTAACCACAAAATACTTCCAGAAAAGGGGCTTATTTCAGAAAATCCATATGCATTTTGATTTTTTCAAGGGTGAGCAAGCTTTCTATACCACAGGGTAGTTAAATGTGGAAAAAATGCAGCAGCAATATGAAATAAGTGAAGATCATTGATCTGCAATAGTCTATAATTAGCATTTTAAGGGCAGAACACCTGTTTTACTGAGGGAACATACATATGCAGCACACTTCCTTACTGTAATTACGAGAGTGAATGATGTCCTACAGTTTCTCAATTTCCACTGCTTTTCTCTGATTTTCAGTTCTGCAGGTGGGCAGTGAGACAGCCCATTTGAAAGAATGCCTGGTGGACCCAATCCCTCTCCTCCATCTCCGGGAAGTGGGGCTCTTCTCCTCATTCTCTACTCGCTCACCTCAAGAGTGCATGAGGCCAATTTTAATAAAGTATAAACTGGATAATGTCCTGAAGTGAGAAACAGAATCCGTTAAGACAGACAAAACCAGTGACATCTATTAACATCTTTTTCTTTTAAAAAACATTTCTTCTATCAAAAATGAGCTCAACAAGGAAATGGCACATGTAATTGGGAATAATAAAGACAGATGGGATTACTCCAAGATGTCTCATAGCATCATAAAGTCTCTTGGTACTTTGGAAAGGGCTACCACATACCTCCTTCATGTTAACATTAAGTGGTAAAAGTTTAATTTTTTCCTAATTTCAGAGAATAACCTCACTACAAGGGAGGACCCCGCAGTTATACCAGGGAATAAGTATCATTCTTATCTAAGTCCAGTCTTCAATGATAAAATCCTACCACTGCCTTAGAGTGTGCCTAGCCACTCTCTGCTTGGTGACGGTGAGCTCATTCTTTCCAAAGGCAGTCTATTCCATCTTTACATAGCTCCACTTTTAGATTTTAGTTCAATACAATTCTGTCTCCTTGTAGTTTCAGCCCACTTTTCCTAGCTCTACCCTTAAAGATCCCATAAGTAAGTCTCATCTCTCTTTCACTTAAAAGGCTTTTAAATCTGCATTGCAAAAAGTCACTGTATTCCTCAAATCTCTTCTCCATGTCAACATTTCTCGTCATTTCAACAGTTCATTGGACACCGCTCCAAAAATCTCTTAGTCGTCATTTACTTATTCATTTGTTCATTCATTCATTCATTCCCCAGGTAAACACCTATAATTATTCCAACTGTTCTTCATAACGCATGGCTTCAGGAATATGTTATTCATTATTTGTTGTTAGTTTATTCATTCATTTGTTCAGCAAACACAGTCTGAGCCTCTACCTCTATTAAGTTGCAAGTATTATCCTGGGTACTCGGCACACAAAGAAATCAGGGGCTCCTGGTGATAATCTGGTAGGAACAGTCAGACCTGTGGACATGGAATCATGATGCCATGTGGTAAGTGCTATCCTAGAGGTATGTAAATGAAACAGTGGTGACATAAATGAGCAGAGATTCTAAGATCACTTCCAAATACTTTATAATCTACTGGCCTATCAATACAGACCCTGACGTAGGCTACTATTCCACCTGGAGCAAGTCTTTTCAGTAGGAGTAATGGGTTGTACTGCTGTAGCAGACATTGTTAGTTGTCGACCCTGGCAGCTTGTCATCCTTCATTCTCTGTTATTAGAAAACACCAACTTTGTTCAGGTAGGAAACTGACATGTGTCCAGGCCAGGAGGTAAGCAAGTGGTCTAATCTATATTTGCTAGTGACTGGTTTGTGGCACCCATGTGTATTTGTCCATTTTGTGCTGCTATAAAGGAATACCTGAGGGTGGATAATTTATAAAGAAAAGAGGTTTATTTGGCTCATGGCTCTGCAGCTTGTACAAGAATCATGGTGCCAGTATCTGCTTCTGGTGAGGGCTTCAGGGAGTTTTACTCGAGGCAGAAGGCAAGAGTAGTCAACAGGGCACGTGGTGAGAGGGGAAGAAGTTCCAGGCTTTTTTAAACAAGCAGCTTTTGTGTGAACTAGTAGAGTGAGAACTCATTCATTACCACAGGGAGGACACCAAGCCATTCATGAGGGATCCACCCCGTGACCCAAACACCTCCCAGCACCCACCTGGAATACTGGAGATGCAATGTCAACAAAAGATTTGAAGGGAACAAGTATCTAAACCTTATCAACACGCGACCTAGTTCTGGCCATTATCTGTAAGGGGCAATCTGCTGCAGGACCCCTGGAAAGGATTTTCCTTCCTGCTAAAAAGAAAGACACAATTAAGGAGTAGGTCTGCCCTTTTCCTTCCCTCCTTGGGTATATAGTGTGGAGATACCATCCTTGTAGCCATCTTATCAACTAACGTAAAGCTTCCTAGGAGTCAGCCTAATACACATCTGGTTACCTCTGAATATCTCATTACGTGAGATAATTAACTGAACATCCTTTTTTACGGCTACTTTTTTTTGAGACAGGGTCTTATCACTGTTGCTCAGGTTGGAATGCAGTGGATTATAGCTCACTGCAGCCTCAAACTCCTGGGCTCAAGCAATCCTTCCACCTCAGCTTCCTGAGTAGCTGGGACTACAGGTGCATGCCACTATGCCAGGCTAATTAAAAAAAAATTTTTGTAGAGACAGGATCTTGCTATGCTGCCCAGACTGGTCTCAAGCTCCTGGCCTCAAGCAATCCCACCACAGTCTCCCAAAGTGCTGGGATTACAAGTGTGAGCCCCTGTGATTGGCCCTATGGCTACCCTATGGCTACTTTGGATGAGGCATTCTATTACTTGCAGCTAAAAGCATCTCGACTGGTACAGAGTCTTTGGAGCAAGTGCCTTGGTGACAGACTGGTTGAGATGAGGGATTCGGTTCTTACTGGTAAAACAAGAGACAACTGATGAATTTGGAGAGGGAGCCTGTGATCTCACATGCTAAGATTTAGAAAGGGAAAATGAAAACTAAAGGAAAATTATTAGATGATGATGACAGTTCAGCCCTGCTTTGGAACTTCTCTTCCAAACCAGGGAAGTGAGAGACAATTCATCTTGCTTTTTTTCACAGACACAAACTTCTAAAACTTTATGGGGTCATATTTGTCTAAACCAAAAAGGACCAATGCTATGATTTATATCCTAAAAAGTAAAAAGAATGATTCTAAGCCAAAGCTTTCAATCTTCTGATCTATCTGCTTTTACTTGATTTTGCCACTTTCAAGAATGTAATCAAATCCACTAAAAATTTCAACTATATTTGCCTGGTGTGAGATTATAACACGTCGTTTCAGTCCTCAATCAGAGGACAAAATTAGAAGTCAAACAAAAGTTCTAGGAAAAACAAAAAAAGAGACACCTAGCAGCGAAGCAAAATAAACATGAGGTTTCAAGTCTAATGCTGGAAGCCCTATAGCTTGAAATAATCTATCCTGGATTTCACAAAATATTAAGAAAATGAATTCTTCTGCTTTCTCTAGTTGGCACCTAAGTGTAACTTTGAGAAGATGAAATCTGTTCATTTATGAAGTGTTAATAATTGAAAAATGCTTTTGATAGGAAGTTTATTAGAAAGCTTAAAAAATAACCCTGTTGTTTTAAAACTCCACTTCCAACATTTGCTTCCAGCCCAAACATATTCCTTCTTTCATTCAATTGATTTTCCAATGAAAGACCATTGGAGGCACATCAGATATAGCGGCAAATATGACAGACAAAACCCCTGTCCCTGTGGCATGAACACTTCAATGGAGCACACAGGCAATAAGTAAGTGAACATAGATGTATATGGATGTTTGGGTGTGTCTGTCTAAATGCTGGCTCAGTGCTGTGAAGAAGAGCAAAGCTGGATAAGTAGATAGAGTGATTTGGGCTAGGGGATGTACTGTTGTTTTAATAGGGTAGTCAGGGAAGTCTCTTCAAGGAGATGACATTTGAATGAAGTGAGGGAACAAGCCAAGTGACCATCTATATAAGGGGATAGAGCATTCAGGCAATGGAACCAATCTCTGAGGTGCAAATTAGCTCAGCTTGTTGGAAGGCCAGACCAAAGGCCAGCATGACTGGAGCAGAGTGGTGGGGCAGTAGGCAGGGTCACAGCAGGGGAAGGACCTTTGTTCGAAGTGTGGTGTGAAGCCAGTGGTGGGTTTTGAGCATCTTGGCCTCTCAGTTCCTTGAGCTCTTTGCAGCTAATGGTTTGGAAATCACAATTTTGAAATTGACATCATTATAGGTAGTGACAAGATGTAGGGCATGACAATAGGAATGGGGGGCAGAGGTGGATAAAGGAAAGACCACTGGAGGCAAGGAGGTTAGGAATCCAGAGGCCTGGGGCTCAGATGAGCTGCTCATGTCATTGCTGAGTTTAATGGAAGGAAAGGAGTGAGTCAGGTGCTAAAATCTTCCACAAATGATGTAGAGACCGGGAGGTAAAGAAAGAATAGAAGCCAGCTGGGAGCAGTGGCTCACACCTGTAATCCCAGCACTTTGAAAGGCCAAGGCAGGTGGATCACTTGAGGTCAGGAGTTTGACACCAGGCTGACTGTATGGTGAAACCCCATCTCTACTAAAAATACAAAAATTAGATGGGTGTGTTGGTGTGTGCCTGTAGTCCCAGCTACTTGGGAGGCTGAGACAGGAGAATTGCTTGAACCCGGGAGGCAGAAGTTGCAGTGAGCTGAGGTCACACCACTGCATTCCAGCCTGGGTGACAGAGCAAGACTCCACCTCAAAAAAAAAAAAAAAAAAAAAAAAAAAAAAAAAAAAAAAAAAAAGAAAGGGTAGAAGCCATCAGATCAGATGGTGTGTTAGTCTGTTCTCACGCTGCTAATAAAGATATACTCAAGATTGGGTAATTTATAAAGAAAAAGAGATTTAACAGACTCACAGTTCCACATGGCTGGGGAGGCCTCACAATCATGGTAGAAGATGAAGGAAGAGCAAAGGCACGTCTTACATGGCAGCAGGCAAAGAGGGAGCATGTGCAGGGAAACTCTCTTTTATAAAACCATCAGATCTCATGAGACTTATTCACTATCATGAGAATAGCACAGGAAAGACCCACCCCTGTGATTCAATTACCTCCCACCAGGTCCCTCCCATGACATATGGGGATTATTACAATTCAAGGTGCGATTCAAGGTGAGAGCCAAACCATATCAGATGGCATGGCCTTCAAAGGTGAAACAGGAATAATGTCTCTACATTTTGCAAGGAAAGCAAAAGACCCTTGTCCCTGGGCTTCACTCCACAAGAGCATTTGTCTACAGCAACATGTTACATTCATAAGATGCAATGTGTCCCATCTAGGAATGAAGAATAGCATAGAGTCTGACAACCTAGAAAGGAAACAGGACGAATAAACTTTTAACTATTTTTCTCATAAGTACATTTTCACCTCACATATTTGATGCTATTCAGAAATGAGTTGTTCTACAGTAGTGTATTTTTCAGAAAGCTGAGGCTTACACCTTTAAGTAAAACACTTAACTATATCAAGAGCAATCTCCCCTGCTTCCGTATTTACAAGTTTCCCACACTTGATTACCTCGAGCTTAATTTCATCTTCTCTTGATAACAGGACACCTTCATGGGACCAGTCACTGTGCTTGCTCCCGACAGTGGCTGAGATGGAATACCCCTAGGTGCCCACATGTGGATGTCAGTGCTCTAGGTTCCCCTTCATGGAAGGGTCCCCCACAGCTGCTAGTAAGGAAGTACACAGAGAGAGAAGAGCTGGAACAGTTGAAACGGTTTGGTCTTTTCTTGCCACAACAGTTGCTGCTTACTGCTGGCAGCATGAGTGGCGATTTGCCCCTAAATTTTACACAGAGTATTTGTTCAGGAGCTGGAGGGTAGGGACACATGGACCAGAGAGCCAAGTGCCTGGGCTTCAGGAACGGCACTTTGCCATTCAGAATCAGGCCCGGTGCACAGTAGGTGCTGTCAGAACTCCAACTTCTGATACGGTGAGGTGTCCCTGCGCTTATGGAAGCCAGGAAGAATACTTGTGGAATTCTTGCCCGTCAGCAAGCAGAAGGCAGTAAAGAGTGAAGGTGGGAACGCCATCCCCACTCCACCTGGCTGGGAAGCCTCTTGCAGGATGCAGCTGGGTACAGTTTCATGGAGCAGACTGCAGAGCTTTACTCTGAGTGTTCTTGGCGATTTAGTGAAATATTTCTGCTCTCCTGTGAGCCTTGCACAGACCCTCTGCTCCAGCTCTGGAAGGGCTGCTGGAAGTAGGGCCTGGAGTCATCCTATCATTGCCTCTCAGCTGGCTGGAGGATGCACACAAACACAAAAGGTGATATTGACAGTCAGCATCAGATCTGACTGCTCCCGACAACTCCTGTGATACAGCAGCCTCCGGGACTTGAAGACACATCTGTGAGGAGATGTAGTAGCTGCCATCTGCACAAACTGCATTATTTAACTGCACTGGCACTGATTAACATTTGCTGTAACCTATGGTAATGGGCTCTGGGGCTTTGCATGTCTGCTACACAGTGGCAGCTGATGTCTCCTGCTCCATCCTTAAAACAGGATGCTTTAATTTTTAATGGAGCACATGTTCGATTGGCTATACAAACAGGCTAATCTGCAAAGCATGTGCTCAATAACAAGCCTGACTATGCCGCCAGAATATCAACATGACTCGGCTAAGCTGGGGAGGAGTGGGTGGGACTCCTGCTCACCTCTGCCAGCCAAGGGCTGGGAGCTGGGAGCACTGGCCAGCTGAAAGTCCACGGGTGGCTGTGGCCAGAGGCACATGTGACCTCCTCTGGAGACCCTGAGGGTCTTCAGCTTCTGGGTGGCTGCAAATCCTAGCCAGTAGGGAAAAGAACAAAATTGTGAATCCGGCAGGTTCAGGCCTCTAGTGTAAAGCCAGATGTGGCATTAAAGATGAAACTCCCCTCTGCTGCATGGGCATGACTAGAATGAGGTATATGCATCCAATTAGACTTACTGCCTGCCCTGCACTCTGCTCAAGGATGAGAATTTAAAGGCAAATAAGGTACAGTCCTTGACTTAATGAAAACTACACCAATGGCCACAGTGGCAGTGTGAGAAGTGGCATGTTAGGTGTAGGTACAAAGTTCTCTGGGAACGCACAGGAGGAAGTCAGCCAAGAGGAGACTAGACTAAAGTTGGTTTCTGAAGGATAAGCAGGAGTTTACCAGAAGTACTTTTAAGATGACACCCAGTTATGAAGGAACACAGTGTGTGGGGAAGGGCAAGCAGTTTGAGGCACTAGTATGCAGCTTGAGACAATTACATCAAGGTATCTGGGGAGAAGTTGGAAATTTGGATACAGAACTTAAGGGAGAAGCAAAGGCTAGAGACAGAAACATGGGTGGTCATCAGAAGACAGGTAATGTTGACACATGGGGCTCTGAGATAAATGGTCTTGAGAGAAAGGATCCAAGGACAGAAGTCTCAGGGCTACCAACGTTGAACTTAGGGGATGGTTATAAGAATTATCTCAATGGGTGGGTAAAGAAGTGAAGGAAGGGAGAATTCCAGGCATAACGAGAGGCCACAACCTCAAGGCAGTCAAGTAACTAAAGCCTCGAAGACTTGATCACAACTGCAATTGTCACAACCCAGCAATGACAATCCCAGTCCTTACAAGTACAAAGTGCTTTCACATCTATTATTTCACAACAATACTGCAAGATAGGCAGATGTCACTCTTCCCTTCTTTTCTAGATGAGTGATATAGTTTGGGTATTTGTCCCTGCCCAAAGCTCAGGTTAAAAATGTAATTGCCAATGCTGGAGGTGGGACCTGATGGGAGGTATCTGTGTCATGAGGGCGGACCCCGCATGGTTTGGTGCTGTCCTCATAACAGTGAGTGAGGTCACACGAGCTCTGGTTGTTTGAAGGTGTGTGGCATCACCCCTCTCTCTCTCCCTTGCTCTTGCTATCACCATCTGATGTGCCTACCCTCCTCTTTGCCTTCTGCCATGATTAGAAGCTTTCTGGCCAGGTGCGGTGGCTCATGCCTGTAATCTCAGCACTTTGGGAGGCCGAGGAAGGCGGATCACAAGGTCAGGAGATCGAGACCATCCTGGCTAACAAGGTGAAACCCTGTCTCTACTAACAAATACAAAAAAATTAGCCGGGCGTAGTGGCGGACACCTGTAGTCCCAGCTACTCGGGAGGCTGAGGCAGGAGAATGGCGTGAACCCAGGAGGCAGAGGTTGCAGTGAGCCGAGATTGCGCCACTGTACTCCAGCCTGGGTGACAGAGAGAGACTCTGTCTCAAAAAAAAAAAAAAAAAAAAAAAGCTTCCTGAGGCCTCCCCAGAAGCCAAGCAGATACCAGCGCCATGCTTGTATGGCTTGCAGAACCAGGAGCCAATGAAACCTCTTTTCTTTATAAATTACCCAGCCTCAAGTATTTCTTTATAGAGATGCAAAAATTGCCTAACACAATGAGGAAACAATATCAGAGAGGGTTAGACTTCCCAAAGCCACACAGTTTCAGTCACAGTGGGAGGGCTGGGACTAGAAGGCCACTCTGCCAAACTCTCAGCTCCAGACAGGACACTGTGCCACGGTCCAAGAATATGAGGGTCCCAGGTCCAAGGAGATAACTCTGGAAAAAGGCTCCCAAGTCAAAATTCTCAATACCATCTCCACCCCTGGGGTAATCACACAATGTGCTTAGCATACTCAAGGCTTTGAGAAGTTCTGCAGTTAAGCATGAGCTACCAATGAAAGCAACCTGTCTAACTTTAACTATTTTCCAAACTTATTTGCTCTTGGAATCCTTTTTTCAAATTTTATCTTTTAACATTCCTAGGAAAAATTAAGGAAATCCTGCTCTAATGAACTCACAGGAATGCTTCCTCCAACAGGGTCTTGGTTTTGAGTGGTTTGTGTCTAGGGAAGATGGATGGGCATTGTTTTAACCACACACGTTCAGCCATCCATCCCTTCTCTGTCTCCACTGTTCTTTCCAGATACTCTAGTATCTTTCATAGTAAATGACATTTATTTGCTCATGTTCTTCTCTCCATCAGCTAAAGGACATATTTTATCCATCTCTGCATTCACAGTGTCTAGCTCTTTTACCTGGCACAGAACAGGAACTCAGGGAATATTTGCTGAATTGAACTAAAAAATTCTACAGTGGTGGAATAGAGCTAAGCCAATTAACATGTGCTCAAAGCTCCAACCCAGGCCTCCTTGGCACAGTGTTGTCATCACAGGAGGCCAACCGTCCAGTGTGACAGCTGATCACTGTCCATCTGGACTGCCACTTGGAGACCTTCAGTGGGTGGGCAGCCTGCCTTTATGAGCCACATAGCTCTGGGTCCTGGACAGCTTTTCAGCCTGTATAGCCCCTGACTGCCCCCTGGCCTGGCTGCACAGGGCAGCAGATTTTGTTGCTAAGTATCTTCCCCTTCTACCTCCAGGCTGGCTTCTCTGGTGAAAGAAAGCCCCGGAGGCAAGAGAAATCTCCCGAGAGGCCAGACTATCCCGGAACAAAAAGTACCCCTTGGGGACATGCAGTTTATGGGTGTTTATGTGTTTTCCCCTGGATGGCAGGGTATTTGGAGGACTTGGGTGGGTTGGGGGTTATTAATAAATGCCCATCCCAGAGTTGAGGTAGTTGAATTGTCAAAAGGCCTTTTCAGTTTGTGACCAGCCTGCATGCATGACCTCGTTTCAAAAAAAAAAAAAAAGAAAGAAAAGAAAAGAAAAAAAAGAGGCCGGGCACGGTGGTTCATGCCTGTAATCCCAGCACTTTGGGAGGCTGAGGTGGGCAGATCACCTGAGGTCAGGAGTTCGAGACCAGCCTGGCCAACATGGTGAAACCCCATCTGTACTAAAAATACAAAAATTAGCCAGGCATGGTGGTACACGCCTGTAATCCCAGTTACTTGGGAGGCTGAGGCAGGAGAATCACTTGAACCCAGGAGGCGGAGGTTGCATTGAGCGGAGATTGCGCCATTGCACTCCAGCCTGGGTGACAAGAGCGAAACTCGGTCTCAAAAAAAAAAAAAAAGGCCAGGCGCGGTGGCTCATGCCTGTAATCTCAGCACTTTGGGAGGCCGAGGTGGGTGGATCATGAGGTCAGGAGTTTGAGACCAGCCTGACCAATGCGGTGAAACCCCGTCTCTACTAAAAATACAAAAAAAAAATGAGTTGGGTGTGGTGGCGTGCCCCTGTAATCCCAGCTCCTTGGGAGGGCTGAGGCAGAAGAATTGCTTCAACCCGGGAGGAGGAGGTTGCAGTGAGCCGAAATCGCACCACTGCACTCCAGCCTGGGTGACACAGCAAGACTCCGTCTCAAAAAAAAAAAAAAAAAAAAAAAAAGAAAGGCCTCTTTCACAAGGTCTCCCAACACAACCTTTAAAGTCTTTAAGAAAAAAATCATCAC
This sequence comes from Pongo abelii, assembly GCF_028885655.2. Classification (NCBI taxonomy): domain Eukaryota; kingdom Metazoa; phylum Chordata; class Mammalia; order Primates; family Hominidae; genus Pongo; species Pongo abelii. Next base: position 18,629,551 of record NC_071991.2, on the reverse strand, counting down.
CTTGCAAATATTTAGCATTACTTGCCCTGTCCCATTTAAAGTGGTTCCTGCTATAGTTTCCAAAGTTGCACAGACCTCTTTCCTGTTCTCACTTGATTTTAGCTCACTGGAACAAGTAGACAGTTTTCTGTATTGCCTACAAAGACAGAGTCAACACTTGGCTGCCTGCCTTGTGAGACTGTGTGTATCATGACCACAGCACGAAAACACTGCCAACAGACCCCAGGAAGAAGGCAGAGGGTTACTCGAGTCCAACCCCGTGGTGCCTCCACTGCCTGTCTTTGTCCTTCCAAGTGCCCAAGTGTCATTTTCCCCCTTGCAGTTGTGTCCTGGTAATAGGTGCTTCGTTTTCTTGTAAGATTTCTAAGAACCTGCAGCACGTGAACAATGAATGCAATAAAATGAGAACTAGGTTGGCTGGGCTGTGTCTATGCCACCAAGTAGAAAAAAAGATGGCTTGGGTGAAGGCTGAATGACCAGAACAGAATGTATCCCCTAAAATCCGCACAGGGTCTGTCTGGCTTTTGGGATTTCCACTGCTTATGGTCTCTGCTGACAAGTCCATTCTTCTACAAGTCAGAAACAAGAGAACAGCAGAGCTGATATCCTCATTTGTCAGAGGACTAAGCTAGGGTCTAGAGAGAGTACGTCATTTGCTCCAGGCCTTCTGCTGGCTCGTGACAGCACCAGTACTTTAACTGCAGTGCTGGGTCTGGCTGGACATATTTCTTTCTAATATACTATGCTATACCTAGTGCTACCAATCTATTTGATTATTCAGATGGTCAACAGGGCTGTGAGGAAAGTGTTTGTGCTGGAAAATTCACATGTTTCCATTATGAGTACCACGGGTTGCTTTGACAATATGGCTGAAACTACTTCATTCACTTCCTGTTACTCCAGGAAGCCCACAGGCCTGTTACTGCTTCAGATTTGGGGGATCTGGGCCATCAAGCACTTTAATTAGTCTGTCTGGAAAAATGTAACTGATCAAATTAAATATTAATCACATATAAACTGCAGATCTAAATCAGTAGGGGAATCATTAGGCAGGAAGGGCCATTTTTAAATGCAGACCTTTTTTACGAAAATTTTCAAAGGGCTCTCTTCCTGCTCTCTGTCCCCTGCCAAGTAAATTGAGTTCAAAGCAAAAACAAAGCTTCTATTTTCCAAGCACAACAACGATGTCTAACCAGAAGTTTCTTTTGCTGAAATATTGAATGGAAAATTCAGTTCCTTAAATCTTTCTAAATCTTTGCCTCTGATTGGGTTCATTAATAAACATGCTGATTTTGTTACAGGGAGAGACATATGGTATAATCCGCTAACAGGAAGAAGTATTTTGCATTTTATTGTAGAAAACAAACATGCAAACAGGTTCTCACAGATGGTTTGCTTAGCTTCTGGGAGGGAAAAAAGCTTAATAATGCTTGAAACTAGTTTTTCTCTTTAACAACAACAAAAAAATCCTTGCACATCTCTAGTGGAACTGCTTATAAATTAGATTAAGTTCCACTCCAAGGTTTTAACAATTTAGAATTCACTTTTTCTCTTGTTTAAACACACACGCACATACACATGCACACACACACACACACAAAGGTACACACACTCTTTTCCCTACTCCCTCCCCTCTCTTCTCCTCTTCTCTTAAAAATATAGTATTAACTTGCTCAGAGAGGTAGAGATAATTCAGCAATGCTTCACTTATCAATGATCATAAAGGAATAAGGTTTTCTCACAAATAAATTTTCCAGATAATTGATGCTAACCCTTCAAGGTTATCAAAATTGGTAGTGATGGTGGTTTTCCCTTTAAACAGGCTTTCTTTTTAAGAACAATTTTAGACTTCCAGAGAAATTGAGAAGATAGCAAAGAGCATTCCCATATACTTCATATCCAGTGTCCCCTATTACTAAATCTTACATTAGTATGTCACGTGTGTTAGAAGTAATGAACCAATACTAACATAGCACTACTAACTTCAGTCCATACTTTATTTAGATTTCCTTAATTTGTACTTAGTATCTTTTCTCTGTCCCAGGATCCCATCTAAGGTGGCCCATTACATTTAGTTGTCATGTTTTCCTAGGGTTCTTTTGGCAGTTTCTTCAAATTTCCTTGTTTTTGGTGACCTTGACATTTTTTAGGAATATTGAGCTATTCTATAGGAATGCCTCCCTACTGAAATTTGTCTGATGCTTTTCTCATGATTAAGACTGGGTTGAGAGGTTTTTGGGAGGAAGACTACGGAGGTGAAATAACATTGTTTTCACATTGTATCAATGGTCTGTTCTATTAATGCGATTTGTGACTACTGATGTTGTCCTTGGTCACCAGGTTGGAGGTCTCTCCACTGTCAAGGGACTCCCCTCCCCCTCCTCTACTACTCTTTGGGAAGGAGCCACTACCTGGAACCCACATTGAAGAAGTGGGGCATTATGCTTCCCCTGCTTGAGGGTGAGGTATCTGTGTAAATTACTTGGAATTCTTCTGCGTGGGAGGGTTGTTCCTTCTTCTCCATTTATTTATTTCTATCAGTATGGAGTCATGGATATTTATTTTATACTTTGGGTTATAATCTGATGCTTCCTTATTGTTTTGCTCTAATTATCCAAGAGTGGCCATTAGCTCTTTCAGTTGGCTTCTGTGTTTCTCTGACATGCCCCTATCAGTGTGGGTTTTGTTTTTTGTCTTAGGACTTCCTCACTTCCTGGCACCATAACATACTCCAGGTTCATCTTGTATATTCCTGCCTGAGTCCTAGAAGCATCCATTTCACTCAGGGGTCCTAGTTCTTTTTATTGGAGAATGGTAATAGGAACCAAGATCTAGGTGAAGGTGTGCTTGTTGACACTGGGGTGTCCGTTTCTTTTAGGCCATCTCAGTTGTCAGGGCACAGAAATATATATGTGTACTAATCCTTTTATATGCACAGATCTGTAAAGATTTCTATATGTGACTATTTCTATCTATGTTAAGCTAAACATGAGCTCATACTGATATTTTTAACTCTAACCCATTACCACATGCATCAGTGTAGCCTCCTCCCTAGTTTATCTGTAAATTCCCACTCCAACAGCAAGAAGCCTGGCTAGATGGTGGGTTTTATTTTGTTATTACATACTTTTTTTAAAAAAGATTCCTTGATGAGGATCCTCCTTAGAAGCTACAGGAGCTAATGAGTTCTTTCTGCAGCAAATGGGACTTAACTTCTTTGAGGACACAGGATTATCAGAAAAAAAGCACTGTTCAGTTTATTTTTTTGGCAATCCCCCCATCCTTCAAAGCTTAGTTATTAATCTTCAACTCATAAAACCAGAATCAGAATCCAAAGACATGCTGAAGGACTAGAACAATGGGTCGACACTAACATGCTAGAATTTCATAGGGATAATTATAAAGCATTGTACTTGAATCTGATTCATCAGCCACAAAAGAAATGGATGGGGTCACTGGAGTCTTGACCTGCTCAGCCAATGTCCTCAGACCTTATCAAGTCTGGGGATTTGCCTTCCACTGACCTACCAGTGGTGCTTTTAAATTCTTGAGCATAAGATTTGTCCCTGTAGGTGTCCAGGAAATATATATACATGGGATATTTAAATGCATTTCCAATATGCCCCCTCACTATCAGCTACTGTCCTTTCACTTTTTGGTATCCTTTATGTTCAACTCCTACTTCGTCTCTTCTCTAACACCTTTCCTAAAGTATAGTTGCAAAAACAAAACAAAACCATCAACAAGCTAGAAAACCAAGAGCCAGTGCTTTTTAAAACAATAGGTAGACATGAAGATGAGGTTCTGTATAGACCAGAGATCTTCCAGTGGGTTACATAAATGAGCCTGGAGAGTGTGTGGTGTCTATCTTTTCCTACTCAGGGCTCCTTCATGTTGTTTCAGGGGTTATCTTGTCTGTTCTGGTCAGGTTGCTGAAATAACCACCCACTAAGAGGAGCACTGTGAAACCTGAGTCAATGCAAAGTGGCTTTTTAAAAATTTTTTTAAGAGATAGGATCTTACTCTGTTGCCCAGGCTGAAATGCAATGGCATGATCATAGCTCACCATAACCTTGAACTCCTGGCTTCAAGTGACTCTCCTGCTTTGGTGCCCCAAAGCTTTGGGATTACAGGTGAGGGCCACCGCGTCTGGCCGTAGAGTGGTAGTTTTACTTCTTTGCTAATGCAGTCACCCATTCTTCCCTTTGCCTCTGTAAGGCTCATTTAAAATTCCAAAAGTTGTCTCTTTTGTCTCCTCATTTATATCATAAGTATAATCACTGATCTTTGCCATGACTTTGGATGAGTTTTAATTCCTAAAATTCTGTATCAGGCAAGAAAAAGAAAAGTCATCCCATATGGACAAGAAAGAAGCAAAACTGTCTCTATTCCAAGATGCCATGATCCTGTACACAGAAAAATCTGATAAAGGAATTTACAAAACAGCTATTAAAACTAATAAAAAAATTGGGCTGTCATACGATACAAGACCAATATATGAAAATCAATGTTTTTATATACTAGCAATAAACAATTGGAAAAAGAAATTTTAAAAATTTTATTCACAATAACACAAAAGAAGTGCAACACTTGTACACCAAAAACTATAATACATTGTTGAGAGAAATTAAAGATCTAAATAAACGAAGAGATATTCTGTCTTCAAGGGTGAGAAGACTCAATATTGTTAAAAAGGCAATTCTGCCCAAACTGACCTGTGGGTTAAATGCAATACCTATGAAAATCTCAACAGACTTTTTTTTTTGGGGGGGGTGGGGGTAGAAATTGACAAGATGATCCTAAAATGTATATGGAAATGCAAAGGACACAAAGCCAAAACAATCTTGAAAAAGAACAAAATTGGGAGACGCACAGTTCCCTATTTCAAAACATCCTACAAAGCTACAGTAATCAAGACAGCCTGGTACTGACATAAGGATAGACATATAGATCAAAGGAATAGAAATGAAAGTCCAGAAACAAACTTGTGTATTTATTGTCTATGATTTTTGACAAAAGTGGAATGCATTTCAAGGGGAAGGAATAGTCTTTTCAATAAACAGTGATGGGGTAACTGGATATCCACATGCAGGAACATAGAACTAGACCCTTATTTCATACCATACACAAAAAAGTACCTCAGCCACATAGATGAATGTAAGAGTTAAAATTATAAAACTTCTTAGAAGAAACTCTCTGTGACCTTAGGTTAGGCAAAGAGTTCTTAGATATAACAACAAAAGTATGATCCATAAAAAAAAAACTGATAAACTGGACTTCATCAAAATTAAAACCTTTTGTGCTTCAAAAGTCAGCATTATGGATATGAAAAGTCAAGCCACTGACTGGGAGAAAATATTTGCAAATCATATACCCAGGATAATGGACTTATATACAGAATATATACAGAATTCTTACAAGTCTATTATAAGATAAACAACCCACTTAAAAAGTGGGAAGAAGATTTGAATAATATTTCATCGAAGAATATGGCTAATTATAAGTGAAAAGATGTTCAACACCCTTATTCAGCAGACTTTTGGGGAGGGATGGGGTGGGGGTAGAAATCGACAAGGTGATATGAAAATGTATACGGAAATGCAAAGGAAACAAAGCCAAAACAATCTTGAAAAAGAACAAAGTTGGAAGACGCACAGTTCCCCATTTCAAAACATCCTTAGAGAAATACAAACTACAACCATAATGAGATACCACTTCACATTCAGGAGGTCAGACAACAGCAAATGTTGGTGAGGATGTGGAGATTAGAAGCACCTAAATTACTGGGGAAATGTAAAATGAAGCTGCCATTTGGAAAACAGTGTGGCAGTATCTTAAGAAAGTTAAACAGAAACTTATTGCATGACATAGCAGTTTCATTCCTAGGTATCTACCAGGAGAAATGAAAACACATGTCCACTCAGCTGTATGTAAGTGTTCACAGTGGCATTATCAATAATAGCCAAAAAAGTAGAAATAATCCAAATGTCCATAAACTGACGAACAGATAAACAAAACGTGGTATATCCATACAATGGAATACTATTCAGCAATTAACGGAAACAAATTACGGATAAATGCTACAATGTAGATGAACCTCAAAACATTAGGAGGAGTGAAAGAAGCCACATGCAAAAGACCACACATTAGGGCCGGGCACAGTGGCTCACGCCTGTAATCCCAGCACTTTGGGAGGCTGAGGCAGGCAGATCATGAGGTGGAGAGATCGAGACCATTCTCACCAACATGGTGAAACACTGTCTCTATTACAAATACAAAAATTAGCTGGGTGTGGTGGCGGGCGCCTGTAATCCCAGCTACTTGGGAGGCTGAGACAGGACAATTGCTTGACCCCGGGAGGTGGAGGTTGCAGTGAGCCGAGATTGCGCCACTGCACTCCAGCCTGGGTGACTGAGCAAGACTCAGTCTCCCAAAACAAAAACCCACCAACATTGTATTATTCCATTATATGAAATGTCCAGAAAAAGCACATCTAGAGAGATGGAAAATAGGTTCGTGGCTGCCTTGACCTGGGAGTGGTAATGGGGACTAACTGCAAATGGGCATGAGGGATTTTACTGGAATGATGAAAATATTCTAAAATTGAATTGTGGCAATAGTTACACAATGCTATAAATTTACTAAAAAATCATTGAATATACACTTAGTATGGGTGAATATTATGGCACATAGATTATATTTGAATAAAGTTGTTAAAACGAGCTGGTAAGAAACATAAATCTGATTTGAAAAGAAATCAAACACACAAAACAACAAAGCAAAATAAAACAAAATCTAAAATTAAGCTGCACAGGCATGCACATCTGTGGGTAATGCCCACATAAGAGGTCTTTGGATTTCAAACTATCTACAGTGGCTCTCCCTGGCTGTAACTGAATGTTTTTTTTTGTTTGTTTTGTTTTTATTTTTTGAGACAGACTCTCACTCTGTCGCCTAGGCTGGAGTGCAGTGGCGTGATCTCGGCTCACTGAAAGCTCTGCCTTCCGGGTTCATGCCAATCTCCTGCCTCAGCCTCCCCAGCAGCTGGGACTACAGGTGCCCGCCACCATGCCTGGCTAATTTTTTTATATTTTTAGTAGAGACGGGGTTTCACTGTGTTAGCCAGGATGGTCTCGATCTCCTGACCTCGTGATCCGCCCGTCTGGGCCTCCCAAAGTGCTGGAATTACAGGCATGAGCCACCGCGCCTGGCCCTGAATGATTTTTATAATGAACACACATTATATTAAATTTTTTGATTTGTTTTGAGACAGAGTCTCACTCTGTTGCCTAGGCTGGAGTGCAGTGGTGCAACCTCGGCTCACTGCAACCTCGGCTCACTGCAACCTCCACCTCCCGGGTTCAAGCGATTCTCCTGCCTCAACTTCCCAAGTAGCTGGGATTCCAGGCGTGAGCCACTGTGTCTGGCTAATTTTTGTACTTTTAGTAGAGACAGGGTTTTACCATGTTGGCCAGCTTGGTCTGGAACTCCTGACCTCAAGTAATCCGCACTCCTCAGCCTCCCAAAGTGCTGGGATTACAGGCATGAGCCACCATACACAGCTAAAATTTTAAGTTAACTCTGTAGCAGTCTTTTCACTGATCTATATGTAAATTTTAATTTTGTTAATTTTCCAAGCAGATAATGCCCATTCACCACATATATTGTGGCAATGGGAAAACCACTGCCCAAGACACTTGAGATCCCTTACTATCTATTTTTAGCTTATAGTTATGGGAAATTTCAAACCCATATGAAAGTAAACAAAGTAGTTAAATTAACTCCTGTGCAACCATTTCCAGACTTAAACAATGATCAGTCCATGGCCAGTCTTGTTTCATCTCCACGTCTACCCACTCCCCCAACTCCTTCTATGAAGGCTCGGAAGAACTGACGCTTGATGTTCCCATCTTTGCATCCCTATGTCAAGATGCAAAAATGGGAACATAAACAGCTCTGAGATCCTGAGATGTATCAGTAGGGGGAGGGACAGAGGTGACTCCTCTGAATGATCGTCTAGCCAAAAGAGAGTAGCTCCTTCCAGAAGAAAAGGCTTGGCTGAGACAGAAAGGGAGAAAGATCGTGGGAGGTCAAAAAAGACTTTGTCATTCACAGTGGGGCTATGCCTGGTCAAACACGAATGGACCATTTTCTAGGAATAATCTGCTCATCCACAGAAGGTGAATGAGGTTAACATTCTCAGGGCACTGGAGCACCATTTAGAGCAGGTGGATGAAGTCATTTACCAAGCGGTCTCTTTGTGCCCTCGAGGAAGTATTCACTTTATCTGGATGAGTGGCTTATGCCTCAGGCCGTTATTTCCTCTTAAACACTCAGTGAACTTGAACAGCAGGAACCTTCTCTCCAAAGAGATGGAACCCTAAAGGGTCCTCTGTCCTTACAGCATGCCCCCAGCCCAGCTGCTCTGCATCCAAAAGCCATGCTAGAACTTAGGGAACTGCTCTCGGCTTTCTCTTTGACCTGCTCTGGTCTGGATGCAGACCATCCCTGGCTGGGTGGCTCTCTTTTAGCATTACACTGGGACTTCCCCCTTCTTCCAAGCCCCTCCTACCGATGATTTGGACAGTTCTTCTAGACTTGAAATTCAAGGCCTGAATTTCAATTTTGAAATACTGTTTCCTGAATCACTGTCTTGGATGAAAGAGCTAGAATGAAGGAAGGGAAATTTCAGTCCTGTCCAAAGCGAGGCTTCTCAGGATGATGGATGAGGTCCCCTGGGTCCCTGCTTTTGGAGAGGAGAGTCTGGTCACCAAGTACATAGGTCCCAGGCTCCTTGGATTGTGCTCAGTCGCTTCAGTACACAGCATACCTGGAAACAATCTTCAGAACTGAGACCCAGGTAAATAAGCCGTCTTCATCGGAGGGAGAAAACTGTTAACAGCTGCTGTACAGAACCCCCTAGCATACCCTGCAGCCATTCAGATCTCAAGGGAAACCTGCTAAGACTCTAACCCAGATCACTTTATCACATTGAAACCCCATCTCTGAAATGAAAGTCAGCATGGTCTTTTGGTGGTCTAAGAGGAAACCCTTTATTATCTTGAAAATAAAAAACAACAAAAGACAAATCCTAACTGCAGGCCTGTGTGATTTTGAGAAAGACACTTAGCTTTTCTGGTTCCAACCCTTCCAGTTCTGTCACTGCTCAAGCGGAGGCCTCAATTAAGGTTGGTGGGGCAAAGTGAGATTTGAGGGGATTTATTCTTGATGCTTGTGATGGTCGCCAGGAAGACCTCTGTACTGTCCTGTGTATCATTTCTTGGCCTAACTAGTTGGAATGAATAAACTAAGATCTCCACCTCACTGTTAGCAACAAACAGATCTGTCAGTTTTCACTCTTGCGTTTTGGCAGCAAACCTCCTTTAGGTAGTTATTAACTTTTAAATGTAAAAATCAGGCACCAAATCCTAAAGCAGAAAAGACATACATAATCTGGGTTAATTAAAATGCCTCCAAGTGAACAGGTGACAGATGTCAAGCCTCCTGGCACCCGGAAGAAAGGCACTGCAACAGACTATGAGGATTCCTGTGTTAATCAGGTAATAGTAACTTGGGTAATTAGCAAATCACACCAAATCTTGTTTAAGTCCCAAATCTCATTTAGAGCCTTTTGGAGAAACCGTTTAAATACAAAGGACGCATTCTCCTTCTGACAGAAGATGCCTGCTTACTGGGGCAGACATCCCAGCTTCCCTGCCTCTATTAAATCCATTTTAATTATGAAGTCTCAAGGTCTAATTCACCAAAGCCTGAAAGAGAGGGTACACATCCCTTTGCTCTTGCTAAGGAATCAAGAAGCCCTAGACTCTGGAATTCAGGTAGACTTCAAAGACTCAACAAGTCCCAGGCAAGGAAAATGGCAATAGTCTTTGCCACTGGCCTACTACAGCACTCCCATACCTGTCAGAAAACTCCTGCCTTTTTACCTTTGCCTATTTTTAATTCACATGTAAGGGATTTAGACAATAAACACCCCTCAACAGGAGGAGGCCTATGGCTCCTGAGCTTGTCAACAATCCAAAGGCATTTTGAAGGCAAGCATGGCGGGACAGGCAACAAACTGCAGTCAGGTAGTGGTGGGCCAGCTTAGGCTGGAGCAACAACTTAGGTGTGTGTGTCTGAGTCCCTCTCTCCGCTAGCTTGGCATTTTTAACCTTTTTTTTTTCCGAGGTGGAGTGTCATTCTGTCGCCTAGGCTCAAGTGCAGTGGTGCGATCTCAGCTCAGCACAACCTCTGCCTCCCGGGTTCAAGCGATTCTCGTGCCTCAGCCTCCCGAGTAGCTGGGATTATAGGTGCCCGGCTAATTTTTGTATTTTTAGTAGAGACGAGGTTTCACCATCTTGGTCAGGCTGGTCTCAAACTCCTGACCTCAAATGATCCACCCACCTCAGCCTCCCAAAGTGCTGGGGTTACAGGCATGAGCCACCACACCCTTCCTTAAACCATTTTTATAGAGCTCTTTGTAATACTCCTCCCCTATTTGGATCTCAAAGTCCATCTAAAACTTTACTGAATTCCAATCCTGTCATCCTGCTCAGAATAGCTCATACTTATATTATATTTCCACAAGACAGTTGGTTTAAGCCTAGGGACTTTTGGGTGTCACTTGTCCATGTTCCTTTTTAGCTAGAGAGTGTCAGAAAAATGATTTAAAGGTCTGTAGCATTGCCACAGTGTCTAGTTGTCTCAGCCCCTTAGTGCTTGGAACTGAATCTATTTTTTTTTTTTTTCACTTACTATTTATATCCTCTTACCCAATCACCCAGGCAACATTCTGGAGAAGGGAGAGGTCAGGGAGTTGATGTCATCATTGATATAAGAAGGAAAGAAATCTGAAGTCAGCTTGGGGCACCAGAAGTCAGACAACCTGGATTTAAGACACCTGGCTCAGCTACGCAGTATACTGTGTGTCTCTGGGCACGTCTCTTCTACTCTTTGAGCTCCATCTGCTAAATGGGAACAAGAATATTTCCCCACTGACTTCATGGGGCTGGTTGAGAAATAAAGGAGACAATGAATAGCAGGGGGCTCTGTTAACCATAAAGTATAACACATAAAGTTTACCCCAGAGGCCTGCTAAGGTGATGAAATGCCACGTAGCTGGCCTGCGCCAGTGCCTGGAAAGAGGACACCCCACTTTGCATTCTCCATGGGGTAACTGCTAGCCTTGCTTACTGCCTCCTACATTGGATGCAGGGACTGACCAGCTGCTCTTAAAAAAACCTTGCGTAGTGTCTCTGTCTGCTCTGGAAAGATGAGCCAAGGGGGCGCAGAGCAGTAGAAAGGAAAGATGTCTAGACTAGGAGTTCAGATACTTGGGGTCTAGGTGCAACTCTGCCACTAACCTACTACGTTAACCAATGACTTGGAAAATAAAACAGATTATTAGGAAGAGAGCTAGTGAACTCTCAGGAAGGAAGGAAACTTTTAGGATCAGTCAAAGCCAACCAGGGTTATGAAGAACGAGTCATAAGAACAAGTCTTTTTTTTTTTTTTTATAGATTGGTAAACTTGAGCAATGACACAGACAGAACAGATCTGTATTCAGTGAGACATAAATGCATTTTCACATGCAATTCAAGTGGTCAAGGCAGAGAAACGTGGCTGTGACAAAAATGCAATTAGGTGAGTTCATAAATGTTTGATGTGCCCGAAGGCAGATGATGAAGGCCTCTGATGGTAATTTCTTTCATCCTATTAAGTTCCACATTCACATCGGCCACTGATGAGGATCAGGAGCACTACCTGGTGATAAGTTGTTGAAGACACCCTGCTTTTTGTCACCTTTCAAACACTGCATATGTAGTTCTGCCTACCTCAAACTTTAATCCTTAGCTCTTTCCTTGGCCAGCTTCTCACAATATCACATTTTCTAGAAAGCCTGAGTCTGTGAAGCACCTTTCCTCTACGCTTCTGCAGTTCCCCTCTTTTGTGCTGTCACCCTGGATTGGAAAAGCACAGTCAATTGTTTGTCCCTCCCAATAAATTGTGAGGGAAGCACTGTGCTGTCTGATTTCCTGCTGTATCCCCAGGACCAGCACAATGTCTGGCACATAGTGGTTGAGCTGAATTTGCATATGATGTGAAGCTGGAAATGGCAGTATATTGGATCATAAAACACAGATCCAACATATCTTTGCAGACTAAAGAAATGAATATGTTCCTTCTTATCCTGATAAGATGATCTTTAAGAATAAATGTGGTTTGCACATAGGTTCAGTAATGACAAATCACACATATACGTGGAACTGATACGGTGAGCAGTTATGGATGTGAAGAATGACTCGATTAAACTTGAAATAAATGAACGATCCTTATAAGGCTATCAAAACAGCCAATTTCACTAAAAGGTGGCATGGGTCTCTGTCAAGGGCTGTGACAGTCTCTCACCTCATTCTGGGTACCTCAGAGCTCAGAACAAACAGAACAACAAATCAGAACATGTCTAGAAGAAGGCAATTAGAAGGATGCAGGGCTGGGAAACCAAGCAATAGGAGGGATGGCTGAAAGACCTGAAAGCAGGCCTAGAGAAGGAAAGCTTAGCTAGGAATAAGTACCTGCTTTCAAATGCCTGGAGGGATAAGAGGTAGAAAGGAGACTGGATTTAGATTTCGTGGACTCAGGAAGGGGTAGCACCAGTGGGAAAAAGCAACAGAAACAAACTTCACTTCATAGGGGGGGACTTTTGCATGAATTAGAGGTTTCCATGGGGTGCCTGCTCAGAACTGTTTTCCAGCACAAGTTCAGGCAGAGGCCAGATCAACCCCTCCCTGGTGATGCTGAAGACATTTACAAAGGCAGAGGCTGGCATTAGACAACCTTTCCTGAGTGCTAATCAACTCTGACATTCTGTCATGCTAACGAAGTCACCTACCACCTCTGTGCTTTACCTTTCTCAAGGTCAAAGGGATGTGCTGGCAGTTGTACCACAGTCAGGATTTTGCAGGAAGAGGTGGAGCCGTGTTTTGAGATATAGCTGCATCCTCAGAGTAAGCCTCTCTACAGGGTACTTGCAGGAGGATGTGAGCACCTCCCAAACCAATACCATGAATCGATGGAAACCCAAGTGGGGAGCCACCAAACAGAGCATGTGATCTTCAACCTCCAGGAAGCCTTGACTGCTCCCGTACCAAGGAGCCCTGAGCAGGCACAATGGACTTTCACCAGAAACCCAGAGAGGACTGTGTGCTTGCCCTGGGCTGCACACGATGGTAGGGCAGCTACGATGGTAGCTGGGGTGAATGAAGGCTGTTTCTTCTTCAGTGGGCCTAGTGAAATTCTTGGCACTGCTGGGTAAGAGAGCAAAGAGGCTGTTCCCATTCCAAGGCATTGCCCAGTAGGCTCCCCACATACCTGCTAGTGGGGTAGCTGCCCTTCCCAAAGAGAGAGGATGGTAGCAAGAAGCCTTTTCTTCTCCCGAGTTTTCTGTAAACTTCTGCAAATTCAAGAGGATGACCACCACCTCCACCAGCAATAACACAACAACAAATAACCTACCACCTAAGAAGGACTATGACACACTTATTTTCCATTTTGCTGGGCTGCTGAAGGTAAAGGACCAAGTGGAAGGCAGGGTACCAAGAGCTCCTTTTCCCTGAGGCTATGGTCCAAGTGAAACCGAGAAAAATTGAGGCTAGGAAAAAAAGAGAGAAAGAAACCTTCAACACCACAAAAAGCTAATGGCTGGAAAACAGGGGGAGGCGTACGGCTGGATGAGTGGAAACCCGGCTTCCTCAGTGGCTGAGAATATGCCCTACATAGGTTTGCAGAGAGGAGCCCTGTGCCAACCCCCACAGGACAGGCGGGCAGCGCTGGTTTTGTTGGCAGACTTTTTTTCTTTTGGTGGGGTGCTTTCTTCCCGCACAGCAGGCACCAGAGTGGAAGCTGACAAGCACTGGCAGGATTTTAAAAATTGCTGCCACTCTCCCACAGACACCCATTATGTCTCTGGAGCCTCGCGATTCGCAGTGTAAAAGCATAATCAAGAGAAATCATGGTTCAGCTCAGTCAGGGATGGGCAGAATAGTCCATTTAACTTTATGTTAAAAAAAGGAAAATAATTGGACCAAAATTTGCTTGAAATGGGAGTAGGAAATGGCTTGTTTTCAATCTATTTCAAATGAAAAACTCCCATTAAATCCTCATTGGAAACTATTTAGTTTGGAAACAAGTTTCGTATTCCATAGACAGTGTACATTAAAAGTTGCAGCACAGCACAGTCTGTGTAAGAACCATCCAACAACCTGATGACCTAGTTCCACAGGGCTTTTCAAAGAAGGGCTGGCTGGGCTTAGGCAGTTCACAGCCTGGTTGTGGGCCTCACAACAAAATCTGCAAGACCAAACTGGCTGGAGAGAAGGAAGTCTTTCAGGTTGATGGAAAGCCCCAAACTGGCAAACAACAACATGGTTGTTTCTGCTGGCAAACAACAACATAGTAACTATGACCAGAGAGCAATTGGAGATAGTGGAAAGTGAGTCATCGAGAAGAAGGAAATGGATTCTTAGTGCTGTACCTGGTTGCGACTCTACCTCACAAATGACAGCAGCCAACTCCCCCAGCCCAAAGCGTCAGGGGCCTGGAATCATAGAATCCCAGGTGACTGTCTCACTATTCAGTCCCCTCCACCTGTCACTCTGTGGTCTGCTACGTTACCAGAGGGGGCTATGTTACCAAGGATGCCTGTGGAATTAACTATTCGGTTAATTCCACGGGGTCAAAGACTTACAAAAAACAAAAGAAAACCCGTTTTGTTCATCCAGAACCAATCACTATACCTGGCACACAATAGGTGTTCAATCCATGTTAGATGAAGGAAAGAACATATAACTGTTCTACGAAAAGAACATATCTATGACATGTTCTATGAAACATTTTCTATGAAATGCTCTATGAAATGGAATATGGGAAAGGTTTGGTTTCAGAAGTGTTGCTGGGTATCATGCTTTAAACATGAGAAGCACAAATTTTAAAAGTTCACACATTAACCATGCAAGAACCAGACTCTTAATAGACAGGTACAAAGTTCATAAATCAACAACCTTTAAATAAAACATACAATGTTTCCTCCTGATATTAAAGACTATGCTATTACTGCTTTAAGGAGCAGATGTTTCATTTATCTCTCTCTCTCTTTTTTTTTTTTTTTTTGAGACGGAGTCTTGCTCTGTTGCCCAGCCTAGAGTGCAGCGGTGCATCTCGGATCACTGCAACCTCTGCCTCCTGGGTTCAAGCGATTCTCCTGCCTCAGCCTCCCGAGTAGCTGGGATTACAGCTGCCTGCCACCACACCCGACCAATTTTTGTATTTTTAGTAGAGATAGGGTTTCACCATATTGGCCAGGCTGGTCTTGAACTCCTGACCTCAGGTGATTCTCCCGCCTCGACCTACCAAAGTGCTGGGATTATACGCATGAGCCATCATGCCTGGACTCTCTCTCCTATACAAGGTCTCACTCTGTCACCCAGGCTGAAGTACAGTGGTGCAGTCATGACTCATTACAGCCTTGATGCCCTGAGCTCAAGTGATCCTCCAGCCTCAGCCTCTGGAGGAGCTGGGACTATAGGCGCATGCCATCACACCTGGCTAATTTTTAAAATTTTTTGTAGAAATGGGGTCTCACTATATTTCCCAGGCTAGTCTCAAACTCCTGGCCTCAAGTGATCCTCCCAAAATGCTGGGATGACAGGCATGAGCCACCATGCCTGGCCTCATTTATCTCTTTGGAAGAACAAAGCCCACATGTCATGGCTGTTCCGTGTTCTTGCAGGCCCCCGTGTATCCTCCATCTTCCCAGCCCAAACATTCTGTTCAGCAGTCAGGTTTCTCAAGATACCGAAATTTTTACATCCTTCTTACTTCCATTTCTGCTCTTCTTTCTTTAATTTCCCACCTGCTTTCATTTCCTCCTTCATTTCACCTTCAGGGTTCTCTGGAAGTAATAAAATGGCTCTCAGTAGACCACCGCTTGATTTCTGCTTACAGGAGAGGGCTGTGTTACCTTCCCACACCACAAGCTACTTCTCACTTAAGGGTTAAGCATGAGATCTCTCAGATCCAACATTCTCCACTCCTATCATAGCAACAGGGGCACTATTTGCATCAGTCACTAGGATCTTTAAATAAAATGGAGAGAGCTGCTTGCTGGAAAGTCTTAATTTCATTGAAAAGCATGGTTTAACATTAATAGAGTTTGCATATATAACATAAATCAACTCAGGAAAGGAGGCCCTCTTCTCCCAAACTGCTTTACACATTTCAGCAGTGTGTAAAAAACACAACCTGTCATAATTAATTTTAAGCAAAGAGAATTAATTCTGAAAGACTAAAATTTTGATTAAACAGCAACAAAAATCCAATGTTGTAGTACTGGGAGTGGATGGATGTAGCTACACAGATCTTGGTTACAGAAGGTCACATGCTTTTATTTTGTTTTACACCAGATTTATGGAGGATCTACTATGTACAGACCTCACACTGGGTACTGGTGGGCAGGAGGTGGAGGGGAACATATACTTGTCCTTGTTTTCCAGTGTGGCTTGGCATGAGCACCAACATATAAATGTCTGAAAGTGGGGCTAAAATGATGAATGTGCATGGAGTCTGGGTTTCAGCGGCCTTAAAGTTTTGAACTGGGAACCTGAGGATGTGGTGTGGAGTGGGACTGGGGACCAGAGAGCTAGCTGGTTGGAAGGTCAGACATACATCTAATACTCTACAGTTACTAACACATTCCTTCCTGTTATTACTTTTGATTTTTCTTTTTCTTTTCTTTTCTTTTTTTTTTTTTTTTTTGAGACAGAATCTCACTCTTGTTGCCCAGGCTGGAATGCAATGGCACGATCTCGGCTCACCGCAACCTCCACCTCCCGAGTTCAAGCGATTCTCCTGCCTCAGCCTCCCAAGTAGTTAGGATTACAAGCATGCGCCACCACGCCCGGCTAATTTTGTATTTTTAGTAGAGATGACGTTTCTCCATGTTGGTCAGGCTGGTCTCGAACTCCCGACCTCAGGTGATCTGCCTGCCTCAGCTTCCCAAAGTGCTGGGACTACAGGCGTGAGCCACTGCGCTTGGCCTACTTTTGATCCTTCCACAAAAAAAAAAAAAAAAAAAAAAAAAGCCTTGGCTTCTAGCATATCAGCAGGAGTAGGATCATCAGATCATTGAATCTGGTTTCTTAGAGGAGTTCTCTACAGAGAGGTGTGCCTACTTTGCATAGTCACGGTGAGGGCCAACGAGAAAGGCCAAGAAATCTTCTCTTCCACCATGGTTGGGCTACTTGGGCTCCCATACGTTAAGAAGGTCTAAAACAGGGCAAAGGTGCATACAATACTGACTTTCATTTTGTGTCTCTATTTAATGGTGCCCTTTGACTCTTAATTACTTTTATTTTTTAATTTATTGAGATGGAGTCTCACTCTGTCACTCACTGCAACCTCTGCCTCCCGGGTTCAAGTGATTCTCGTGCCTACCTGGCTAATTATTTTATATTTTTAGTAGAGACAGGGTTTTGCCATGTTGGCCAGGCTGGTTTTGAACTCCTGACCTCAAGTGATCCACCCACCTTGGCCTCCCAAAGTGCTGGTATTACAGGGGTGAGCCACCACGCCGGCCTCTTAACTACTTTTACAGGAACCACAAAGAGTTATGACTCCTTTAATTTAGAGTAGGGGTAGAAGGTATTGCCTTGGGACAGTTTCAACCTTAGACACTCCCACACTGACATCCTTTGTTTTACACTCCCTCCTCGGAAACCCAGTTGCTCTGCTTACAGTATAGCTCTTTATTTTCTCACCTACCACCCTCTTTATTGGGTGGGAAGGTAGTAACGCTCTGCATGTCTTCTGGTGGAGAAAAGAAGGAAGACTAACTAAGCCAGTGTGGCCCAACCAGTGGCTCCCAGATCACCACTGGCCTATAACCAAGTAAGATGAAAACAACACAATAGGCTGGGCGCGGTGGCTCACACCTGTAATCTCAGCACTTTGGGAAGCCGAGGCGGGTGGATCACCTGAGGTCAGGAGTTTGAGACCAGCCTGGCTAACCTGGTGAAACCCCGTCTCTACTAAAAATCCAAAACTGAGCTGGGCATGGTGGCAGGTGCCTGTAATTCCAGCTACTCAGGAGGCTGAGGCAGGAGAATCACTTGAACCTGGGAGGTGGAGGTTGCGGTGAGCCGAGATCATGCCACTGCACTCTAGCCTGGGCGATAGAGTGAGACTCCATCTCAAAAAAAAAATAAATAAATAAAAAGAAAAAGAAAAAAGAAAACAACACAACAATGCAGTGAATTTTCAGTTTTAATGTGCAGAATTGTTACTTATTCTAATATTATATATGTCTTGTTCTTTGGTATTAGTAACAACAATAAAAATATGAGAGGCACCAAGTACTCTCTGTGCCAGGCTCTCAGTGCCATTCATTAATTCACTTAATTCTGCCAATAATCCCATAAGGTAGTTACAGTTATAATCATCTCCATTTCACAATGAGGGAACTGAGGCAGAGAAGTTACTTAAATTTCCCAAGGTCACGCAGCTTACTAGCCCACGGTATCATCAGAATTTGTTTGAGTGTACAACTCTTAACGAGTACATTATGTCTTTTTTTTTTTATGAAATAGATGGTGATAGTTTATGGTATTCATACTTTAAAAAAATTCTTACTTGGCAATATAAAAAGCTAGCAACTCAACTCTATGCAGGCCTCCTGCAATTACAAAAAAAAATACATTTTTTTTTCACCAGTTCATGACATTCTGAAGTCTTATAACCTGTTAGTGAATCATACTAAATCATCATCATCATTACTGCCATCACCATAATCACCATTACTATTACCTATACGGTGCTGTGCTGAGTGTTCGCAGGTAACAAAATGTAAAGATATTGCTCCCCTAGTGCCTATCTAAAAAACAAAAAAAGGCCGGGCACAGTGGCTCAGGCCTGTAATCCCAGCACTTTGGGAGGCCAAGGTGGGCAGATCACCTGAGGTCAGGAGTTCAAGACCATGCTGACCAACATGGCGAAACCCCTTCTCTACTAAAAATACAGAATTAGCTGGGCATAGTGGCACATGCCTGTAATCTCAACTTCTCAGGAGGCTGAGGCAGGAGAATCGCTTGAACCTGGGAGGCAGAGGCTGCAGTGAGCCGAGATTGTGCCACTGCACTCCAGCCCGGTGACAGAGTGAGACTCTGTCTCAAAACAAACACACACACAAACAAACAAACAAACAAATTCATATTCCCAATAACTCCCTGATATTCTGTCTTGCCTACGTTTGACATGCTGAAAATCTCAAATGTGAAAATCTCAAATGTAGAAATCTCATTGGTCTTTCCCAAAGTGCCAACCCTCCCAGGCATCAGAAATCAACCCTTGAGTACATGGATTGTAAAAGAGCAGCAAAAGGCAGCAACAAGCAGGGCACCATGAGGCCATCTCACCCAGGCCCCTGCTTGAACATTAGTATACTTGTCCAATGCTGAGATCCAGAATAGCGGGGTGCTGGAAGCCTGCCGATGTGGAGGCAGGGAACAGGGGATACCAGAGCGACCTCTTAGTGGGCCATCTCTTTGAGTGCTACAAAATATTCAACCCAGAAGGCTCCCAGCCCCTGTCATTATGAAGAGGGTCCCCCTTTACTCATTACTCATTGCCATTCACTACTCTCCAGACTGAAGGCAACCATTGTGTGGGCAGAGTGGACAGAACAAGGATTCTCTGACTCTACTTCCAGCACCCGAGGAAGCCCACTGCTGCATGGTGCCAAGCTTGTCTGCCACTCCCACGCTCAGCTGCTACTAAAGGCTGGCCCTGGTCTAGCAGGACACAGCAGCCATTACTTGCCAGCTCCCTGCTGGTTGCTGTGAGAATTCCAGCTCCAGCCTAAGCTAGAAGAGCAATGGAAGCATCCAACTCTTTGTCTATGAGGTCTGGATCGGCAGAGATTCTAGGTTTGATCTCTTCTGTGATTTTATTAGTGTCACCTACGAGGCAAGAGGGCTTTACCTGTAACACGGTATTAAACAGGAGCTAGTTCCAGCATAGAGCTACAATGTAAGGGATAGCTGAACAGAAAACAGCTGTTCTGCCACGGGAGAAAACATTCTAAGGGCAGTCTGGAACAGCTCTTTTGTGAGAAAGGCATAGAGCCAGGGTTCTCTCAGCAGCAGCTACAACTTGAGGCAGAGTTCAGATTTAAAGTGGACACCCATTAGAAAACAGGCTTGTCTGGGAATGGTGCCTCATGCCTATAATCCCATCACTTCGGGAGGCCCAGGTGTGAGGATCGCTTGTGCCCAGGAGTTTGAGACCAGCCTGGGCAGCAAAGCAAGACCGTTTCTACAAAAAAATTAAAAAGTAGCTGGGCATGGTGATCCATGCCTGTGGTCCCAGCTACTAGGGAGGCTGAGGCAGGAGGATTGCTTGAGGTTGAATCTGCAAGTGAGCCGTGTTCATGCTACTGCACTCCAGCCTGGGTGACAGAGTGAGACCCAGTCTCTGAATAAATAAATAAATAAATAAATAAATAAATAAATACATGAGGCCGGTTCCTTTCTGGCTGCTCTAGCACCTGGGCTGTTGTCTTTGAAGACAGTAAAATGCTGAGGCATCTCCTGAGTGAGAGGCCTCTGCTTTCCTTGATGACTGTCCGTATGGTCTTCTCTGGCCATAACCATCCACAACTACAAGAACGAGGATTATAATCCTTTCAGGATTGGAAGCAAAGGATAAGGAACCAAAAAAAGAGAGGAATGTGTCCACTGTCTTAAACTTGGATGGAATCAATTACTGAGTTGAACCCTCAATACTTAGCAATAATTTTCTACCCTTTCCTACCTGTCATTCCCTTTCTTCCATTTTGTTCTACAGGCCTTTACCTCCACCTCCCCTCATTTCCATCTTCACTGGTCAAGACAAGGCACTGCATTTGCTGCGAGAATGAAAAATCATGTTGGAGAGAAGGAAGAGGGCAAGGTGATGGGGTCGGTCTGAGACAGTATGGATTTGCTGTGCCCCCTGAACAGCCATGTAGGAGTTTCTTGTGGGTAGCTGGATACGTGAATGCAGGAATAGTTCATTTTTTCTAGTGCCTTCTCACCTTCCCTTTCATATTCTTTCTTGGTGTCTGATACCCTGGTATCGACCCTGTTCTCAGTTATCGGCTAAGCTCTGGGTAGGCCTTGGTTGAACAACTACACCTTCATATAACAGGGGTCCTCCCGAAGACTGCAGACTCTTTAAGACCCAAAGGAATAAATCTGTAATGTAAATTCTAGGCACCATGAAAGGTGGTAGAGAAGTATTATGAAGAGAAGGAAACCTATCTTCTCTGAAGAGATTGTTGAAGTAATGGCTTCTGATTTGGTCATGCCTCCCTGTATCCACATCCTTGGGGTCACTTACCACGTTAACTCTGGGCCAGTTTTGTGACTTACATTGGCCAGTGGCTCATCAGCAACGCGATACAAGCTGAAGCTTGCAAAGTGCATATTCACTGGGGCCTGCTCTCTTGCTGCTTCTTGGAATCCTGAGATTGCCATGCAGTGAAGCCTGGGTTAGCCTACTGAAGGATAAGAGCCATATGGAGCAGAGATGAACTGTCCTAGCCAAGTCCCAGCACCACCCCCAGACCAACCAGCCTGTTATTCACCAGACATAAGTCAAACAATCTAGACCAGCCAACCCCAGCTGGCAACAGATGACTGACAGAGGCCAGCAGAGATCAGCTGAGCTGGCCCAGAGAGGTACAATCACCTGCCTGACCCACAGAATTATGAGCTACTTAAAATAGTTGTTTTAAGTCACTAAGGTTTGGGGGGGGGGCGTTGTTATATAACAAAAGCTAACTGACACCCTCTCCTTTCATCCTTGATATGGTTTGGAAATTTGTCCCCTCCAAATCTCATGGTGAAATGTGGTCCTCAGTGTTGGAGGTGGGGTCTGGTGGGAGGTGTTGGGGTCATGGGGGTGGATCCCTCATGAATGGCTTGGTGCTGTCCTCTCGGTGATGAGTCAGCTCTCCTTCTATCAGTTCACATGAGAGCCGATTATTTAAAGCCTGGAACCCCACCCCCCAGCCCTTTCTTTTGCTCCCTCTCTAACCATATGACATGCCTGCTCCCTCTTCACCTTCTGCCATGAATAAAAGCTTCCTGAGGCATCACCAGAAGCAGAGCAGATGCTGGCACCATGCTTGCAAAGCCTGCAGAACCATGAGTCAAATAAACCTCTTTTCTTCATAAAAATTACCCAGCCTCAGGTATTCCTTTAGAGCAACACGAAACGGACTAAGACAATCCTCATGCATAGGATCCAGCTGTCTGCAGGCCTGGCAACTTTTGTTTCTTTAATAAATCTTAGTTTTAATTAAAGGCAGTTCCAAATACTTTCGTTACAACAAATTCTTTTCATCAGTCCACTGAATTAGTTACCTTCCATGAAATGTGCATATATTGGCCTAATGAAATGTATATTCTGATTTAGATATTTATGTCTCATCTTAGTACAGTTTGCTAGATCAAATATTTCTCAAGAATAAGGAATACTCTAACCCAGGAGTCAGCCAACCTTTTCTCTAAAGGGCTGTATCACAAATACTTTTAGTTTTGCAGACCTTACAGTCTGTCACAGCTGCTCAAGTCTGTTGCACAGCAAAAACATCCATGAGGCCTGCCTACTTCTAGGGATGGTACCATTGACCTCCCCTTTTGCCTGGGTCCCTTATAGGGCATCCAACGATGCCCTCAAGTGATGCTTCCCAACGATAATAAGAACAAGAAAAAAGGAGTTGGTGCCTGATGGGTGAGCGAATGTTGGGGCAGAGCTAGAGGTGGTGGTGATGAAGGAAGCAGTAGGAGAGGAAAGCAGGAGAGAGAAGAATATCAAACTCAAGGCACTGACCCGAGGCAGCATGTCCCACTGAACCCAGAAACAGCCCCCCTCCCCTGAGATCCCTTTTGCTGGTGGTAAAGAGAAGTAATAAAAGCACTGACCATAAGCAGTGGCCAGGCTAATTTCCACAGTCAGGCTTGGGGCTGGGGAAGAGGGAGGGCAGAGAACTACAGAATGTATCCTGCAGAGGAACAACCCACACCCTTGTCTGCTCTGCTATCATCATCATAAGTAATTCTACACAGACAGAAAAAGAAAGGCTTGAGCATAAGGTTTCTATCTGTGCCGCACAGAAGCTGATTAAAAATGCTAACTACCATGATTGTCCAACCACCAGACGCTCCCCAGAGACCCATGCTCACAGATGGTGATTAGTTTGGGATGGCCAGAACATTCACCAGTACCATGTTGCCGTAACACCCACAGACTATCTGTCACACTCCCAGGAGGCCGTTAAAGGCTGTTTACTTCATACAGTTAACTTGAACCATAAGCTTCACAAGCCTCTTTGATACAATTTTAATCACTCTCCTCATAAACCCATAACACTCCCCAGCACGGATATGCATTTGCACACAGCACAACGCAAAACTCCCCTTGGAATTTTGCAGCTAGCAACACCCCCTTCCCAATCTTCCCTCCCTCAAATGGATGCTGCCTCACTACAGATATTGTCTAGAATCTCCCTTG
This sequence comes from Pongo abelii, assembly GCF_028885655.2. Classification (NCBI taxonomy): domain Eukaryota; kingdom Metazoa; phylum Chordata; class Mammalia; order Primates; family Hominidae; genus Pongo; species Pongo abelii. The sequence goes on along the minus strand of NC_071991.2, from coordinate 18,605,941 downwards.
ATTCACGCACTTGCATTAGAGCTTCCCAGTGCATCATGGCTCCCAGTGGAAATTGGGTGATAAAAGATCAATACCAGGACCTTGTAACAAATGTTCCAACAGTGAAACTGCAAGCTACTGTTTATCTTTTCCAGAACATATTTTTCCCCCAAGCAAATTCTAATTTTCTAGACTGACCTCAGCTATCCTTTCTGATATTTATTTATTTGGAAAGCAAAAATAAGTGAGCTCCTGGATACTGTTCCTGAATAGACACAAAGCCCTGTTTCTTCAGTGCCCCCTGAGAACTATGGTCACTGATCCCACCCCCTAGAAGGAGAACTCTATTGTTCCTCTCCAAATTCTGCTGCTTCTCAAGTCACATCCTTCATTTGGCAGGCTGGCAGCATGTTCTCTCTGGCAAAGTCCTGGCACTGAAGCCGTGACATTTGCAGGATATGCCAGCAGCGAGAAGGACAGCCTGGGATGAAAGGCAGGAGCCTTTTCAAGTAATTTTATGTGAATTCTGCGTGATTTGACATTTCTTTTATAGGTAGGATTTGCCTGGTTTCTTGAGGCACTTTGCCATAGAAAGAGCAGAGGGTCTGAATACAGAGAATTCAGCCTGGGCTCAAGTTCCAGGTTTAGCCCTTGGAAGCTGTACAGTTTTAGCAGGTCTGGTCGGCTCTCCAAGCCTCACTTTCTCCATTTGTAAAACGAGAGTCACTCTATCTGTCCCGCCTAGCTCACAGGATTGCTTTGCAAAGATTATTTCTGAAGGGGCTTTGTAAGCTATGAAATAGATAAATTTTTGAGCTCTTTATGACATGCAGTCTACACTGCTACTGTGGATTTTTGTTCTTTATTCCATTTTTCCAGCAAGGTGAAGACAGATTTTGGAGAGAATTGCAAAGTAGTTCAGTTTGCAGTGTTGGTATTTTCTAGGCTTTTCCATTTAAGGGTCTGCCCAGAAGAAGTAGCTCTTTCATGTGTTTGTGGTGGTGGGGTTTTGAGAGGCTCCAGGCCTTTTTTGGCATTAGTCAACAAACTGCTGTTTTGAAGCACTCCTGTGTCTCCTTGGGTTAGTACAATGGTCTTTATACATGGCCATAGTTTATGAATGAGATTACTCTTTCAACAAATAAACAACATTTGGGAAGAAGTTTTTCTGGTTGCTATTATCCTCCTTCATTTGCTTTGCCCACCCTTATTTTTTTGTTCCCTCTCTTTGTGCCCTGGGGCTCACTCTTCCCCTTCTAGATGGATGGCATATTCCTTTTTTTTTTTTTTTAAGATGAGGTCTTGCTATGATGCCCAGACTAGAATGCAGTGGCTATTCGCAGGCATAATCATAGTGCACAACAGCCCCAAACTAGCACCCTACAGCCTTGATCTCCTGGGCTCATGTGATCCTTCTGCCTCAGCCTCCCAAGTAGCTGGGACTAGAGGCGTGTGCCACTGTGCCCGGCACTAGATGGTATATTCTTGAAGTCTGCTTAACCTGTGGATCCTTGCTCACCTCTCCGAATTAGAATCTTATTTTATAGATGTCTTCAGCTTTAGGAAAAAGAAATGATTAGCATCTCAGTCTAATTTCTATAATGCAAATTTCATACATTACTTACTTCCATGATAAAGTAATGCAGTATAAACACTTTGAGTATTTACATACTTCATACTCTTACCTCTGTCTCCCCACCTCTAAAGTCAGAGTCAGTACTTCCATAGGCAGTATCTGCTCAGGGTGCTCTGCAACCCCTTCCTCTCGCCCTCAACCAGGGCTTTCCATTACCTGGGGTTTTGTTTTTTTTTTCATTTCTCTCTCTCTTCAGGTTTTAGAATTTCTTCTTCATTGGGGGAATCTTGACCCATGGTCAATCACTGTTTTGGGAACTTAACCTCCACTGGACAGTTACAATATCAATTATATCTTATTGCCTTATCCCTATAGAAAAATCTGTGTAACACTCCAGTAAAAAAAAAAAAAAAAAATCCTTAAATTTAAGTGCACTTCAAGTCTCTTTAGGGAATTAATGGTCTATGTTACCCATCCTCTGAATTTACAACTATAGGCTTTGAACAAGAATAGCTAAAGCAGGTGTGTTAGGAGTGGCTCTAATTCCTCTCAACAGAGAAATAGAAACCTCATCCTGGAAACTAAACTCCAGGCCCCAATGCCCACACAATTTGTCTCCCAATTTTAAATCTAGATGTCACTGATAAAATAAAGGCTTTGCTTCTTGTCTCAGTAAGAAGAAAAATCTTGGAGAATACAGTTACCATTGGAGTCACAAGTTCGATCTTACCTCATTAATACTGACACTTCCCCCCCAGTGAATTCAACTTGAGGTTGCCATAACAACTTCCCTGTAGAGTTCAAAGCCCAGAAGCCCATTTCCACTGTTTATATTCAGTGCTATTTATGTAGACCAGTGTTTTCTTTTCTCTTTTATCTCCCTTTTTAACAAAGGAAAAGGTAGCTAGGGTAGAGACAAGTGAGAAATTTATTTTGTTTCATTTGATCTATGGCTATGGGGTGAAGTACGGCTCCTTTTCTTGGTGGGCACAGGTAGAGAAAGATCCAAAGGAAGAAGTTTCTAGAATTTTATCACATAAACACCAGGCTGATCTATACTTAAAACTGGTGAGTAAATAGTTTGAGCAGTTATTACAGCCAAGTGACTATGCCCTTGAAATACTGAAAAGATGGGCAGGGGTTCAACCCCCCAAAAAAGAGATCAGTGAGCAGTTCCAATGCTGGATAGGGACATTTAACCATATGTTGCTGGAGAAACTGGAATTTTAACTTCCACCAATGAGCAGAAACTTCAAACACGAGACCATTTCTAGTCATTCTGGAGTACGCGTCAACTGTTTTAAATCAGCATGTCATTCCCATGTTGGAACAAATTGGCAGAGGTCACTGGAGACGATGTCACCTCAACAGATTTCTGGAGGAGACTAGAACAATGGATATGAGCAAAGGAGAGCAAAGGGTGAACCCCAGGAAGGCAGCTCAGCTTGTGTGATACCAGCACCAGGAACGATCTGAAACAGACTCTGTGAAAATATTTTGAAAAGCATGAAAAATCATAAGACATGGAATTGATGTCTTAGGAGGAAACATCCCATTCAAGTCAATAAACATTCAGTGAGTGCAGCCTGTATGTAAAACACAGTGCTGGGGTGTAAGGCTGACTGGGAGCAAGCATGACTAAGACCATTCAGAGATTCAGAGGCTGGTGAGGGTGTGGGGAGAGAGGAGGCAAGGGCAGGAACTTCAAAGGCACACATAAGGCAGATGGAAGTAAGTGTGATAAGGTACAGATGGGAACACAATCACAGGCCAGGGGCAGGGGGAGTTAGACAGGCAGTCATGAAGAGAAGAATAGAAGCAGGATTTTTTATTTTTTTGAGACAGAGTCTTGCTGTCACCCAGGCTGGAGTGCAGCGGCACGATCTCGGCTCCCTGCAATCTCTGCCTCCCAGGCAAGTGAATCTCGTGTCTCAGCCTCCAGAGTAGCTGGGATTACAGGCATGTGCCACCACGCCTGGCTAATTTATGTATTTTTAGTAGAGACGGGGTTTCACCATGTTGGCCAGGCTGGTCTCCAACTCCTGGCCTCAAACGATCTGCCTGCCTCGGCCTCCCAAAGTGCTGGGATTACAGGTGTGAGCCACCACGCCTGGCCTCAGAAGCAGGATTTTGAAGACAATATAGAACCTGGCCAGCAAGCAGCAGGTGATGAACTAAAGGACTCTTCAGGAAGAAGAAACGATGTCAGCAGAGCGTGCAGTGTCTTAAGCAACAGTGAGCAGAGATCTGGTGTGTAAGGGCAACCTCTTTATGTGACTCAGCTGCGTATGGCAAGTGATGGTCCCAGAGAGAATTTGGGATCTGAGCTACGTTAGTGGAAAGGAAGAAAGAGCATGTCAAGAGACATCCCAAGGATGAAGTGACAAAACTGGGTGACTCATTAGATGTGGGAGGTTGAGAGACAGCAAGAATTGTGTGGGTTGTGATTTTTTTTTTCTCTAGGTAGGATTCAGAAGAGCAACTGTCTTGGGGCGCATGGTGAGAGGTGATGCATTAGAAACTCACCACTCTCATACGTGAGGACACTGGGCAGGAGCTAACCCTCTCCCGCCAGAAGATGAGCTGCTGTGAGCAGCGGCCAGGGCCCCCTGTCCAGATGCTCCTGCTTCCTGCCTCTGTCCTTCCTTTGTGACTGACCCAAGGCTGGAGGTGCCCATCTCCTCACTCGAGTGCCCTCCTCCAGGCCACCTCTCTCACTTCTGTGGGCTTCCATGCAAGTGTTCATCTTCTCCACAAGTGGGCTCCTTTCCTCATAGGGAAGACTTTTCCATCCCTTTTCCAATGCTCAGTTTTGGTCCTGCCAAATCTCAATGATATTTACCAGGCTGCATTAAAAAGTCAAGATCCTTTTGTTTTTCCCATGCTCTGAATGTTGCTCAGTCCTAACTCGTCACTCTTTCCTGGGTGCTTCCCTTCACTCCTTCCTCCATATTCACCCTAAAGTCATCTTGAGCACATCAGCTGGTATCTGGGAAAAAATACTCTATTTCCATTTTCGTGTTATGTAATATCTTCCTAGTTCTTTCTGGAATTTCTAAACTTAAGTGCATTCATTCATTCATTCATTCATTCGTTCGTTCGTTCATTCATTCAACAAATATGCATCGAGTCCCTTCAATGGGCCAGGCATGAAATGGAATGGCCAGCTAACAAGGAAAGGGCCTCTGGCCTCCTGGAGCTTACAGTCTTTTAGGAGAGGCAATCAAATAAATGGAAGATTACAACTCTAACCTGAGTTGTGAGAAAAAGGAACAGGAATCTTCCACTAGCAGAACTGCAGAGGAGCTGAAGGGGTGCCTCAGGAGGAAGGTAAGGCCCCTCCCTGGAGGTACAGGCAGGTGCTATCCGACTGTCTGTCAGGAAAGCTATGGAAGGAATTCCTTGAAGAATGGGAAGCTGGAAAAAATAACCTCAAGGCCCTTTCCGTCTCTAAGATACTATGATTCTACAAGCAGGACCGACCAAGAGGGAAAAGAACAGTGTGGTTTACGAAAATGCCATCATCCTCAAGCCAGTGCACTCATTAGATCCTTCCCCACCTCCATTTCACTGACCAGCTGACATAAACTTTTACCACTCTCTCTATTTAAGATCTCATCGAGGCATCTGCACTGGGCTATAAACCACAGGAGAAAGCCTCAAGGAGCAAGGAGTCTTGCAGACAGCATATATTGAACAATTCCTATTGATGTTAATCAATCATTTATTTGAGAGGAAGAATAAAACATATTAAAGGGACTTCAGGGGATTACTCTTCCTATATTGATAACCCATTAACATTTAATGAACTGGAGTAATAGTCAAGGCAATGTGAGGCTGCCTGGAAAGCCAAGAAACTGGGTTGACTTTCACAGAACAGACTCAAGAGGTACTTCCCTGATGCCTTTTGTTCTAACAGTCCTGAAGACCCTTTCTCACTTGAGAGGAAGCAGCCTCCAGGCCATTTCTTTCTGCCAGGGAGCTTAACGCAACTGAGAACTCTTTCACCAGTTAACGTAGGCATGTAGGTCCTAATTAGAACAAGATGAATATTTACCAATGTGGATGAGGCCCCTGGATGCTAAGGAATCCAACAGCCACCTTCATTTTATTATTTTATCTCTCCCTAATACACATACCTGACCAACCATACGGTGGAAACAGTCTTCACTTGGAATAATGACCATTGTAAGTGGGAGAGTCAGGACTTCCCCCAGGCTTTGGGGAAATATTTCCAGGCCTCTGGAAAACGTGAAGATTGTACAGGATCATCTGCATGGTTCCTTTCTGCTTTATTATTTTCTCTCTACCTAACACAAGTTCTTCCTTATAGACCTTGACATAAACTAGTGTCAATAGATAAATGGTCTTGGCATCCGTGGTCAGAAAGAATGACTCAACAGTAACTACAGCAAACTACAATAGTAGCGTTGCCTCCAAATGTAACCATTTTGTTCAAATAACTTCACTGAACAAGTTAATTCGTTTAATTTCTTAAGAGAAAATTTTTATAGCCAGTTGATCTGCCAGGTTTACGAAGAAATCATGTTGCTTAGACTCATGTGAAGGAATTACAGTTTCTACTGCTTGGGGCAGGGCAGTGAGAAACCCAGGCGGGAAAGATCTGAGCCACCCTCTAGAGCTGATTCACCGGTTTTCGCCTGGAGCGCTCAAGGTGATGTTTCCAGTGCAGGCTCCTTCCTGTTGGGCAGGTGTCTCTCAAAGGGTGCTGTGGGGCACGGTGCGTTGTACTTTCCCGCTATAGGCTAGAGCTTGTCCTTGCGCCACCTTACCTTCTGAATCTACCCCTAACCAGAGTGGGCTGCACTGCAGTTTAGACCTACTGAATAAGGCCCAGGGCAGCAGGGTTTGCTTAGGAGCTCATCTGAGTGCCACACTAGACCCCCCAAACTGATTCCTGAAGAGGAGTCTAGATTTGCTTCCAAGTATTCCTGCAGCTCCACCTAGGGAGAGGGAGAATGGCCTTCCGCTCAGGCAGGAGTCCAATTTTTACAATAAGATGTCAACTTTACCACCTGCACTTCTGATTTCTAAGGCATAAGGCTCTGCCCTGGACCAGGAACAGAGAATACAAACACACCAGGCTTTTGTCAGAGAATACAATCTCAAACTGTCTGCTATTCAACTCCTATCAAAAGGCAAGCTGAGAAAAGCAATATTTACAAAAGATTATTTGAAGGACAAGCAGTTCATCCATTCTTCAAAACACTCTACTTTCTATCCCTGGATCAAGTCTGACCACCTCACAGCTACACACTGGGGCCATACTACCTTAGCCCCACACAAAACTGCTGTCACTGGATTGTATTTTAATGCCATGCTGCTTTGCTATTATCAGAAAGGTGCTACCAGAAGCAGCCATTAAACATCTGTTATTGCATTTGAGGAGAACATGTTGTTGGAATACTGTTCACTGCATAAAGTCCCAGGTAAGAAAGTTATCTTGGAAATTAGTTTTAGCAGCAGCTTTGAGTCCTGAAGAAATGGCGGTCTGATTCTTAAATTAATTATGTAGTGAAGTTGACCCTGGCTGCCAGGAATCTCAGTTTAAAATCTGAAGCTCAGTTGTGGCAATTACCTGATCTTTAAGTTTTCTGCAGCAAAAGCAATCTGGAGATTTTTCAAAGAACTTAGAATTGCCATTTGATCCAGTAATCTCATTACTGGGCATACACTCAAAGGAAAATAAACTGTTCTACCAAAAAGACACACGCACAAACGTGTTCACTGCAACACTATTCACAATAGCAAAGACACAGAAGCAACCTAGGTGCCCATCAACAGTGGACTGGATAAAGAAAATGTGGTACATATACATCATGGAATACTAAGCAGCCATAAAAAAGAACAAAATCATGTCCTTTGCAGCAATATGGATACAGCTAGAGGCCATTATCCTAATCAAATTAACACAGGAACAGAAAAACAAATACTGTATATTTTCCCTCATAAGTGGAAGCTAAATATTGGGTATACATGGACAAAAAGTGGCAACAACAGACACTGGGGACTACTAGAGGAGTAGCGAGAGGGAAGAAGGCAAGAGCTAAAGAAATACCTACTGGGTACTCTGCTCAGTATCTGGTGATGGGATCATTCATGCCTCAAATCTCAGCATCACAAAATATACCCAAGTAACAAACCAGCACATATACCCCCTGAATCCAAAATGAAAGCTGAAATTATAAAAAAAGTTTCCCATATCTGTGTTTTTTTCTTAGTTGCTATTTTTTCTTTCTGTGTTCATTTCAATTTATTTGATGTATTCTTTTTAGAAACAGCCATAAAACTTTTATAGAACCCGGTAATGGTATAAATAAGTAAAAATGCACTGATTTCTCTGTTGGTTTGAACATCACACCTACTGAGTTGTCCTCGCTTGAATGGCATTTTTTTTTCTTGGTAGTACTGGTTGCAGCCATAGCAATAATAATGCTAATAATCATATAAATCCTCATAATAAAGCTACCCCTTATTCTGTATTTACTCTGTACCTAACCACTGTAATAAGAACATCTGATATGTTATTTCATGTGATCCTCTCAATAGCCCTATCAGCTGGGTACTACTAGCCTCATTTTATAGATGAGGAAACTGAGGCTGTGAGGGGCAAAGGCAGAGTCACATCCATGTGTGTTTGACTCCAAGCTGCAGCAAGATAGCCCCAATCTCAGTGAAATGGGCCATTTGGAGGGAGAACGGTAAACTAAAATAACAAACGCCATGCTATTGGTCTAAGGCCTTCCCCCACTTTTGGCATCAAAGTAAAACATTGCATCCAAGTCTGCCTATAGGTGCCGACAAATACTTCTCATGTCCTAATCAAAGTCCACTGGAAAAGTGATCTAATAAAATTTATTTCAGTAGTAAAGTGATTAGTAAGAAATATGGAAGTGTATTTTGTAGGTAGGACTGAGTAAAGAGTTTAGATAATACATTTTGACAGAAACTAAAAAATTGAACAGAGAACCATCAACATCATCAAAACCCTGGGGTCTAAGTGCATTTGGGAAGTTTTCCACAGAATTCTGCAGGCATCTCAGAGCTGCAGGTGACTTGGGCCCTTGCTTGGTCTCACATGGTATCCCACTGCCCACCATGAGGAGACTGTCATAGTGCCAGAAAGGTATTCACATCACATGGCAAGATGCAACTCCTGCTTTCAATTTTTCTTTCTCTTGGCATTTCACACGTCATATCTGCAAAGTCTTTTGCTGTTGTGCCTCCACTAGCCTTCAGAATAAAAGCCCAGGAGAGCTGATGATGGGATGTACAAGAACCCTCATTCCACAAATGAAGAGTACACACAGCCTGGGGTCTTTGTTCTCCATTCAAGGTACAAGGGTGAAGGTCAGGGACGTATATTCATTCATCTACTCAGTGACCAAACACCTAGCATCTGCTAGGCATGGAAAGACAGAGGATAAAGTAGTTGACATGGATTCTGTCTCTGAGGAACTTCCTAATTCGGGGTGGGGTGGGAAACTTCCAAGGAAGAAGAGAATATGAACCAATGCAAGGTCACCTGCAAAAAAAATGAAAGGAAGCACCAGAAAGATTGTTTCTCCAAGCGTGGGGGAAACACAGGAGTGATCGGAATGAAATGAGTTTGACAAAGAAAGGCTCATTGGGAAAGAATTGTTGAAGATACTGATTTGTTTAAACAGTGACTCTGATCTCTGAACTGCTTCTCAGTTTAACATTCATTGAGCATTCCACAAATACTTACTCAGCCACTCATTTGTACCAGGCACTGCTCAAGGTGCCAAGAAAGGGGCAGTGAGCACCCAGACAAGGTCTCCGCGGTGCTCACATGTAAATTTTTAAAAAGTCAAACTAATCTCAGAAAGTACTGCGAAGGAAATCTTTACAAGGGTATTTTTTATTGGCTGGAAGAGGGCTCTTTCAGTAGAATAAATATCTCCTGAATAATCTAAGGCGTGATCATGATGCACGTGATATCTAAAGGTGGGACCTGGATGAAAGGAGGAAGCCAGCTACAAGAATTGCTGGGAACAGCATTCTAGGCAGAGAAAACAGCAAAAGCAGAGGCCCAGAGAAAGGAACATATTTAGCGCTTTCCAGGAAAAAAATGAGGCCAGTGAGGCTGGAACATGTGGCTGAGGAGAAACCAGGCACAGGTGCCAGATCAGGGAAGACCTTGTGGGCCACAGCAACAGACTTGGGTTTTATTCCAGATGAAATCTGGGGCCATGCAGGACTTTAAGCTCGCTCACATGTGTGTGTATGCATGTGTGTCAGAGAGAAAGAGACAGAACAAGACTTGATAATACTTATTTTTAAAAAGCATTCCTTTGAATTTGGACATAACAGCAAAAGCATGAACCATAAAAAAAAAAGTGATAAAGAGGACCTCATTGAAATAGAAAACTTTCATGCTTCAGAAGGCACCATTAAGAAAATGAAAAGGCAAGCCATAGACTGAAAGAAAACATCTGGAAATCACATATCTGATAAAGGATTTGTATTTATAATATATAAAGAACTAATTGAATTGCACACTTAAAAATGGGTCAACTTTATGATACATAAATTATATCATGACGAAGTTATTTCAAAAAGTAGACTAAGCTAACAGCCTCATTGGCAATTCAGATTCCTTGAATGGCTTCCTTTGCCCTTCCTCATGGCCAGCTGACAGAACACCCAATCACGTAGAAGCTGCTCGTATTAAGTAAAGTGATATGGTAGAACCCTGCCAGTGTCACTAACTTTGTGTGTCCTCAGGCAAGTCACAACTGCTCTATGTCTCAATTTCCTCCATCTATAAAACAGTGACAGAATCTGTATTATTCATCTAAATGAGTTGTTGGGAGTAGCATATGAGATGCGAAGCTATTTGTCCATAAAAGGTTTTGTTTCTGTTGGAACTTGAGCTCTGAGACTTATCTCAAAGTTAGTTTGTCATATTTAACACTCTATTTATGTCCTATATTAAATTCTAACTGGGTTTTATTGGCATTTGGATAGAACTTCTATTCATTTTGTGACAGAATGACCGGTTCCCTGGTTCTCGGTTGGGCTGGGAAGAAGGCATGTGGCAACGCTCACCATTGATTCCATCCAATACATTTTTAAAGGATGCAGCACCAGCTCCTCAAAGCTCAGAGCAGATCTCCCTTTCAAGGGCAGAACTTTGGCTCAAAAAACACATTAATCCTATCCTTTCAGGAGTCCTTGGGCCCAACAAACCTGAAACTTTCCTTGAACTTTATTAGTCTTCCCTTCGATTTTCCACGGCCATGTCCTTTGAACATCAGAGTTCTCTATGACCTCGTTGATGCCGCCATTTCTATTTGACACTGGAGGTTCCCAACTATTCTTAATTAGGAAGAAGATACAGAGCAGATGTAAAAGAAAAGAGCAGTGTCAATACAGGCTTTTAGTGTTTTGATTTATTTTTTAATGGAGAAAAGTCCATAAGCAGTAACTACATGGGTGAAAAGAGGTACATATTATTGGCGGGGTGTGGTGGCTCATGCCTGTAATCCCGGCACTTTGGGAAGCTGAGGTGGGCAGATCGCTTGAGGCCAAGAGTTCAAGACCAGCCTGGCCAACATGGTAAAACCCCATCTCTACTAAAAATGCAAAAATTAGCTGGGCGTGGTGGCGTGCACCTGTAATGCCAGCTACTCAGGAGGCTGAGGCACAAGAATCACTTGAACCCGGGAGGTGGAAGTTGCAGTGAACTGAGATAGCATCACTGTACTCCAGCCTGGGTCACGGAGTGTGACTCTGTCTCAAACAAACAAACAAAACAAAAAGACACTTTTTTTTTTTTTTTTTTTTTTTTGAGACGGAGTCTCACTCTGTCGCCCAGGCTGGAGTGCAGTGGCCCGATCTCGGCTCACTGCAAGCTCCGCCTCCTGGGTTCACGCTATTCTCCTGCCTTAGCCTCCCAAGTAGCTGGGACTACAGGTGCCCGCCACCATGCCTGGCTAATTTTTTGTATTTTTTTTTAGTAGAGACGGGGTTTCACCATGTTAGCCAGGATGGTCTTGATCTCCTGACCTCATGATCCGCCCACCTCGGCCTCCCAAAGTGCTGGGATTACAGGCATGAGCCACCACACCCCGCCCAAAAAGACACGTTTTTCTAGTGTTCATTCTTCATTCATCCCACCGTGACCACATGATTTAGCAGGATCATGAAAATCAGCCATAAAATCCCCCAATCTTTACCCAACTTTCATATAACTTCTCCCCTGTGTCCTGATTGCCCCACAAAAGCTATATTTCAATCCTGCAATCCTATTAAAGTACATATTGTAAAAAATAATTTTAGAAGTACATTTGGAGACCTAGCTTTCAGCATAAGAACGGACATTAGAATAAATTTAGTCCAGGCTTTGCCATTCTGTTTCTGAATGTTCATTGTAATTATATTTCACATTAAGATGTTGACATAAACAGGGAAGCAAACAAAGATATTGGTGATTCAAGTATTTTATCAGCATTTCATGAGGAAGTATCTGCCCAAATGGCTATATTTTCATTTGCCAAATAAGACATTTCACTTCCACTCATTTCTTGCCAGCCCATTCTTCCATTTATGTATTTTTCTGGATTGGTTGATGACTTTCAGAGCTGAAGTGAGCCATTTCCATCATTAATGTAACTGGATAGAAATCATGTGTGTGTGTGTATATACAAATTATGTATGTATATATGTATACATACAAATTATTAAATGAGCAATTTCTATCATTAACTGGACACAAATCGTGTGTGTGTGTGTATTCATATGCAAACTATGTATGTGTATATTAAGTGAACTATTTCTATCATTAACTTAACTGGACACAAATTATTTCTGGGCAAATTATATATATATATAATTTATATGTAATAATAAGTTATATATATTTATTTAATTATAATATATATTATATATATGCAATTTGCATATATGTGTATATGGAATTTGTATATATGTGTATATGCAATTTGTATATACGTATATATGCAATTTGTATATATGTGTATATACAATTTGCCCCAAAACACTGAACTCCAGTTGGTTCTGTAGATTCCCTAAAAACTCATGTCAACTCCAATTTGTATCATTCTGAGGTAGAAGACACACCAAGAATCAAATGATGGCTGGGATTTGCAGCTAAGATTCAGGTGTCAGTTCACTTATCTGATACCACCAAACCCATGTACCAATGTCTACAACTCATTTTGATTTCTCTCTAGTCACCATTTGAGGTCAATCAGTTGTCTAAGAAACCCTCTTGGGAACCTCCCCAGTGTTGGGTGCTGTACACAGGTGAGCATACACAGAAGAAAGAGTCCTGGTCAAGGCTGAAGAGGATCTGGATTCTCTTTCAAGTCCAGTTATACACTTGGTATAAGAAAACAAATCCCTTACTCAGGAAGGCTGTGTGATATGCCGCATAAGTCCTGGGATCTGGGAAGAACTGAGTGTGTTCCCATATCTCTACTTCTTACTACCAGTGTGGTCTGGACCTTGGGTTTCTCACCAGGAGAGAAAATTGCACCTAATTATCTCTAATATTCCTTATAGCTATATAATTCCCCCACTACCCAAACACAAATCCCTCACATTTTTTTTTCATTATAACCAGGAAATAGATGATCAAACAATGTAAAATACTGGGTTGAACCATATGAAGTTGCCATTTTGGGTCTATTAAAATAGAATTTCATATGGTTCAACCTAGTATACAGTATTATAAAAAGTCTTTTCTTGGTCAAGCATCACTGTGGCTTATATTAATAAATTATATTTGTACAGTGCCACACAAGTGCTTTCGTGTACATTATTCATAGGTAACAAACATTTCCTGAGGGGCCTCCGATGTGCTTGGAGTTTCTAATACAATTTCTCATTTAATCCTCATAATAACCAGGAAAGGTGGGTTATTCTGATCTACAGGAAAGTGAAAAAGCTCAGGACAATGGGACGAAGAACCCAAGGTGACACAGCGAGGAAGGGACAGCTGAGATTCACGCTTGGCTCAGACTCCAATGCTCTTCCCACAGACCATCCTCCTGCTGGTCTGAGCTAGTCTAATGTCTTTCTCTTATCCCAAGAACCTCTGAAATCTTAATCATTTCATACTTTTGATGAGCAAAAAGAGCATGCTTCAGGCTTGGGCTGATTTTTCCCTCCCTTTGCTGGCAGTACCATGCCTGAAACTGAAAATGGCAGATTCCTGCCTAAATCCTGGTGGGTAAGGTGCGGATGTGTGGAAGGAGGAGGGGGGCACCTTCTATCGGCAGAGACTCTTACTGAGGGGAGAAAAAGCACATCTTTCTAGGTAAAAAACTCTGTTGCTTGGCTTGAAGCTAACCCCTACGACATACATTACTGTCTCTCTGTTCAATCAGTGTTCTGCTACAAGAATCAGTTACATTCAATCATCTGAAAGAGCTATTAAAATGCTGATAAAAAATTCATAAAGTAACACACAGTAATGAATCAGGAGAATTCAGTAAAGTGAGACCTACCCTTAGAGCAGGACAGAAATGAAGGTGAACGATCGTTTGGGCCCAGCGGCCATGAAATACCCTTTTGGAAGATGAATAATTCTGTTTAGGGCAGATAAGTTGAACTAATTTATAATGCTGTTTTAGGTCCACTGCTGAAATATTTCAAATCCCTCAACTTTAAAATGCATTGCCTGTCAGAAACTGGTCTCTTAACAGTTTCCTCTTAACATTTTTCAAAATGTAACCTAGACCAATTTGCATGATTTAATGCTTATTGTATTATACTGTGCATGATTTAAAATGGGAAATAAAATTTAAAAAAAAAAGAGAAAAGAGAGAGAGAGGGAGAGTCAGGAAGAGGCAAATAAGGTGGCATGAAGGGAACCAGTGAGAGCCAAAGGGAGAATTAAGATCTGTCAACGACTGGCAGAATGTCCCCCTGGGTCTCATTGAAGGGAAATCTAACTGGACATCATAGACCCAACAACTCTCTAACCCGGTAAGTAGACTTGAGTGGCCAAGGGATGATGGAAACAATCCTCACCGAGGCAAGATGGGAAAGGAACTCTGTGAATCAATAGGAAAGGGCTGATTAAAATGCTCCACTGAATTCTCACTAGCATTGCCCATCCCATTCTCAAATAGTTCCCGGAAATCCTTGGAAATCCTCCTAGGAGTCACTGTCATGGTTTAGGTTCAGGTCCTCATTATTTCTCTCCTGGATTCTTGCAAAAGCCTCTTAATTGGCACCACCGTCTAGTCTCTCCTCTCTGCAATCCATCCTCCTCTGTTCTGCTGCTTTCCTTTTCTTTCTACAGCAAATCTGATCATGTTATTCCTCATTTTAATAACCCTCAATGGCTCCCCACTGCCTGCAGGAGAGACTCTTAACTCCTGAGCATCACCTACACAACTCTATATGCTATAGCTTCCAACCTATTTGGTTATATCTTCTGTTACTTAATAAAGGGAATCAAGGAAATAATGAATGGTTACAAAACACACAACCAAAAAAAAAATTAGTATCCAGAGTATATAAAGAGCTTTACAAGTCAATACAAAAAAGATAAACAACTCAATAAAAATATGGACAAAGGAGATTATGTTGAATAGCCTATAAATGTGTAAAAAGATGCTCAATTTCACTAGTAATTGGGAAAATCCAAATGATAGGAATAGTGAGATGGTATTTTATATTTATCACACAGGAAAGTATTAAAATGTCTGTTGACAGTAAATGTTCAGCAAGATATGGTGAAAGTGAACTCTCAGACACTTCCCAGGCACATGCATGAATTCAACCACTGCAGAGAGCAACTGGCAATAAGCAGTTGGGGTGAAGATGCTCACACCTTATGACCCCGTGATACGCTTTGGATGTTCTGTCCCCTCCAAATCTCATGTTGAAATGTGATCCCCAGTGTTGGAGGTGGGGCCTAGTGGGAGGTGCTGGGTCATAGGGATGGAACTCTCATGAATGGCCTTCCCTTGGTGATGAGTGAGTTCTCGCTCTTAGTTCACATGGGAGCTGGCTGTTCCAAAGAACCTGGCATCTCTTTTGCTCCCTCTCTTCCCATGTGATACATTGGCTCCCTCTTTGCTTTCTTCCATGATTGGAAGCTGCCTGAGTCCTCACCAGAAGCCAAGCAGATGCTGGTGCCATGCTTGTACAGCCAGTAGAACCATAAGCCAAATAAACCTCTTTTCTTTAGATAGTACCCAGTCTCAGGTATTCCTTTATAGCAATGCAAAACAGACTAACACACCCAGCAAACCCAATCCTTGGCATAAAGAAACACTGGTTGACTGTGGACTTCATCATTATATTAAAAATGAGAAACAATCTAAATATCCAATAGGAGGATTAATAAAGTATGGTTTATTTACATAATAAAATAATATACAGCAGTTAAAATAAACTAGAGCTCTATCTCATACAGATAAACAGCCAAAACATAGTATGTAGCCAAGAAAACAGCTTTTAAAGGGGTAAAAAAGAAGACATTATTTACATAAAGGTTAAAAATTGTAAAACAAATATATACAGTGCTCATTCAATAAATCCTATGGTGATTTAAAAGAAAAGGGCCAGGCACAGTGGCTCACACCTATAATCCCAGCACTTTGGGAGGCCAAGGTGGGCAAATCACCTGAGGTCAGGAGTTCGAGACCAGCCTGGGCAACATGGTGAAACCCTGTTTCTACTAAAAATACAAAAATTAGCTGGCCATGGTGGCGCACACCTGTAATTCCAGCTACTTTGGAGGCTAAGAGACATATGAATCACTTGAATCCAGGAGCAGAGGTTGCAGTGAGCTGAGATTGCACCACTACACTCCAGCCTGAGCAACAGTGACGCCATCTCAAAAAAAAAAAAAAAAAAAAGGAAAAAGAAAAGTAGATGACTTCTATGGCAACAGTACTTCCTCTTAATAAGGGGGTTAGGTCTGGACTAACACAATTTCCTAAGGGCAAAAGGTGGATTACAGCCACCATTTGAGATGGAGTAAGCTTCACCAGTGGGGTTTGCTGTGGGTGTCAGTACCGTGGTGGAGACAGGGGGATAGATTACATGCCTTCCGGGCCAGGCAGACTCAAATCTGTCCCCTTATTACATCCTCACTCTCCTAATGGAATGGTCTTTGATCGTACACAGGCTTTTGCTGTCTTCAATTATGGAAAACAATTGTACCACTTATGGAGGCTGTGGCTTCTGGTGCTGTGCTCTCCATTTATTCATTTAGGAGGCTGTGGGTCTGATCAGAAATAGCCACTTTGGTTGATACACCACTACAACCCAGAGGTTTCATAAATCTTGATTAATTGTTTCAGTGCTTTGTTATGAAGGGTTTCCTCTATGTTGCGTTACTTAAAATTTTTTTACACAACCCAAGTTGTCAAATGAAGGCAAAAACCCCACATAACATGTGATAATAAGGCTGTTACTGTAAAGGGCTTGCTAATCCTGTATTTATTCACCTGTTCCCCATTACGCAGATCTGTTAAACTAGCACTTTGTCCATCAACACTTGAGTGCTTAAAGCTGAGTAGGCCCCTTTTGTAATTGCTGGCACCAGCAAAAGCTAAATTGCGAGCTCTCAGAATGGGGCTGGAACTGCTGGATCTGCCTGATAGATCCCTGCCACGCTCACTTGTCTAAGACCTACTGCCCCCCACACTTCACTCACCAGTGTGTATATATCAAAAGCTGCATGGTTTTTTTTTCTTTAAGTGAGTTTTGGGAAGAAACAAGAGGAAAAAGTTAAAAAAAAATTTCCTCTGGTGACATTTCTGCTGGGTTACAACTCCACCAAAGATTTATAGCTTCACAAAGCTGCAAAACTAACCATATGGTCAATTAAAAAGAATTCCAATTTCCATGCTCCTGAGCCTAGAACCTGAGATGAAAGTTCCTTCCGTAACAAGGATCTCATTCTTCTGGGGGGAGTCCTTTAGTCCTTTAAAATTCACCCCAAATCATGTCAGCTGACACTATGGATGTTTCGATGTTTTCCTACTGAGGAGTGGGAGGGAAAGAGGGTTCCACAGCCCCTGTCACTCCCTAATCTGAAAAGCACTGTGGAGGCAGAAGGGCCACTTGAAGCGTTACCTCCTTCCTTGCTTCTGGCCCTGGGTAATTTTTATAGAGTCACAAGTGAGTTGAAGAACTCCAAAGAATTTCACACTTCCCTCCAAGTGGTCTGGCTTCACCTCTGAATCAAGTAGCTCAAAACAGCATTTGAAATCTTAGACTCAGCAGGCTTAGCAATGTCCAAAAAAAGCCCCGCAAAGGCCTCTCTGTGGCTAATATCACATGGATATGTGCGCCATCTGGATTTGCTAGTTGCCAGTGAGATTTTTGTGTGGGAGGCCCACCCGGTTCACCACTGCCTTGATGGTTAATACCCAACTCCCTAGCTGAGATCAACGTGGGGACCCATATTCACAGCTGAAACAGGAAAAGGTCATAGACAAATAAATGCATGCTCTCTGCCACATCCCAGCCAGTCAATCCAAATGGGTGGCTTTTTTGACTCTCTGGACTATAGAAAGATTGTATTTACTTTGTCATTTATAAGCTCATGAAGTTGGGTGGGGTTCAGGTAGGCTGACCTTTAATTTATCAATCAAACTGGGACACTTTTGAGAGTGAAAGTGGGAGCACTTAAAAATTATGACAGGACAGGCCGGGTGTGATGGTTCATGCCTGTAATCCCAGCACTTTGGGAGACCAAGGCAAGGCGGATCACCTGAGGTCAGGAGCTCAAGACCAGCCTGGCCAACATGGTGAAACCTGGTCTCTATTAAAAATACAAAAATTAGCTGAGCATGGTGGCACATGCTTGTAATCCCAGCTACTTGGGAGGCTGAGGCAGGAGAATCGCTTGAACCTGGGAGGCAGAGATTGCAGGGAGCCCAGATCATGCCACTGCACTCCAGCCTGGACAACAGAGTGAGACTCTGTCTCAAAAAAAAGAAAAAAAAAAAAAAAAAAAAAGAAAATGAAAAAAAGTTTAAAATGAAAAAAATAAAAATAAAATAAAAAATTATGACAGGACAAAGGGCATATAGAAGTTGGGGCTGTCCCAGGGAAACTGGGATGTGTGATTACCTGGATTTAGGATGTTGTTTTATTATGGTCTCTTCAAATTTGAGAAAAAAGAAATTAGAGAGGTAGGGCCAAAGTATCTAAGTAACAGTTTCTCTCACTGGATGACACAATCCAGTTTCCGCATTTGGAAATTGCCGGTGTGGTATGGGTGGATTTCATCTGGAAATCTGACTGTTTTGGTTTTTCTTTATTTCCTTTGCTCTGCTGTGGCAGTTTGCAAATGCTTTGACCTCAGGACCCCTTTATACTCTTAAATTTTTTTTGAGAACTTCCAAAAGGCTTTTGCTTATGCTAATTAAAAATTAAAGGCCGAGCGCAGTGGTTCATGCTTGTAATCCCAGCACTTTGGGAGGCTGAGGCGGGCAGATAACCTGAGGTCAGGAGTTCCAGACCAGCCTGACCAACATGGCGAAACCTCGTCTCTACAAAAAATACAAAAATTAGCCGGGCATGGTGGTGGGTGCCTGTAATCCCAACTACTCAGGAGGCTGAGGCAGGACAATCACTTGAACCCGGGAGGTGGAGGTTGCAGTGAGCCAAGATCATGCCATCGCACTCCAGCCTGGGTGACAGAGCAAGACTCCGTCTCAACAAAAATAAATAAATAAATAAATGAAAATAAATAAATTAAAACTGGGAAAACTGTAAAATGTTTATTCATTTAAAATAACAATAACAAACCTATTACCTGTTAAACACATTTTTATAAAAATAACTTTTTCAAAACAAAAAAATTAGTGAGTTTTACATTTTTTTCAAATTTCTTTAATGTCTGGTTTAGAAGATGTCTGGATTCTCATATTTGCTTTTGCATTCAATATTTTAAATTGCATGTCATGTAGCCTCTGGCAAACTCCACCATGTATTTGTGAGAGAATGACAGTAAGTGAAAAAGGCAAATAACGTCTTATTATTGGGAAAATAGTTTTGGCCTTGGAGAACTCCTGACAGGGTCTTGGGGATCCCCCTTGGGTACCTGGGCCACTCTTTGAGAACCACTGTGTTACTGGAATGAAAATAAAAATGTTTCCCCACTTCTCCTAGGAACATTTGGTTACTAAAGCTCTCTCTGCCCTATAGGAAAGGGAAACTAGTTTTCTTCAGTTGCTAAGTTCAATGGCCATGAAAATCTAATGGAATGAGAAAGATAAAGTTTAAGTAAAGAATTGTAGTGCCTAAGATATGGGGAAGGTCTTCACTAAGGAAAAGATTCACCTAGAATGGAGAAGCAGAGGAAGCTGTGGATGTCAGAGCACCAGGGCCCCACACCCTATTCTGGAATGGCTCACAGGAGGAAGCAAGACCCCAGGAGAAATGGCCACACCAGGCTCCTGGTGGCTCACAGGGATGGGGATGTGGGGTCTTCCCACAGTGATCTGGGAGACCTAAGACCTAGAGGACTTCCAGCCTTCAACATCCCTTGGCAAAAAGACACAGAACACAGACACAACTCTAGGGATGTACGATGCACTGGGAACGACTTCAGTGCAAGGTCCCTTTAGGGGGTACAGTTTCAAGTAGAAAATGAAGTTGATGTAAGAAAGCAAAGAAATAGGGTATTTCTTCCACACTAGAGATTGTAGGCTCAGAGTCCTGCTCACTTTTTTTGTATCTGCTTTGCTCAATTTGGGAAGCTACCAGCAAGGAAGGGCTTTGTCTCAAACATGTGCACAGTACCCACACCATTCTGAGTCCTTGATGAGAGTAAAATGGCTCCATCGGTCAGTCTGGTTTGTCTATGCTCAAAAACGTCAAAAGACATGAAAAAGAGAAGATGGAAGAGTTACCATCCAAGGGTCAAATTCTCCATACCTGGGGTTCATTCATCAGTGAGCTGTGCAGTAGGCTTATACCGTGGGCCAGACAGGCAGCAGCTCATTCTCTTTTAAACCTTAGTTTAATCTGTAAACTAAAGAATCCTCCCTATATTCTAGAACTGTTATAAGGATTAAATGAAATGATTCATGGAAAAATACTTAACATGGTTCCTGGAACAAAGTAATCACCAATCTATTTTTCTTTTCTATCTGCTCAACTGTACCTTCCATGGGGTACTTTCCCAACCTTCCTCCCAAGTCAGAATACCTTATAATTTCTCATAGTCCCAATGCCTCTCCCATACACCATGGTTGTGATTCTAAATGGACTTACGGGATTCCCAAGTCTCCCACCATAGCAGAAGCTCCATGAGGGCAGGAATGGTGCCTTGGTTCTTTCTTCCCTCCGCTGTATTCCCTGTGTCAAGCACAGTGCCCAGCACATCACAGGCACTCAACACTTGAATAAAGTAATGGCATTTATTGCTGCGAAGAAAGAAAGTGTAATGCACACCTATTATTATTGTGGGAAAATCCTTTCTGCGGTTTGAGAATGTCATGGATGTAGAAGACTAGATCTCAAGAGTCCAAGACTAAAAGGAAAAATACAATGACAGGAGAAAACTACACAACCATAGGGAGGCAAAAGGCGAAGTCAGCTTAGCATAGATATGGAATTTGGAGAGAACAAAAATTCAAGAAAAAGCCTTCAGTTCTGAATAAGACTCAAACTCAGGGTCTTCCTTGCTTTAAATAGTAGAAGTCTTAAAATGCAAACATTAGCATGTTATCCTAACTAATTAATACCTTGCCCTTTCTCCATCGCACTGATAAGCACGCTAGTTAGTAAGTGATTAAAACATTTCTACCTGATTACTAACGATACAGTTAAATGCTTACAAGGAACCACAGTTAATGGGATATCACAGGCAAGATTGCCAATTATGGCTGTAACCGTGGTGTATGTGGGTACGCACACACGCTCTGTTCTGAATGAAGACACTCTCCCCACTCATATTTTCTCAGTCCCTTTCTGTCTCATTGTTGGAGTTGGAGATTCAGGACTGACTATTGGGGAGAGAAAGATTTTGGGAAGGCGGAGGAAAGGATGAGGAAAAGAGAAGAAGGATCTGAGGCAATGGAAGGATTTCAATATGCGGAAGTAAGAACCCGACTGGTACTAATCTGCAAAATTAAGATGCCTGTTAATAAACATCAAATGCTCGGCACTGTGAACAAAGCAGATGTATTAATTTTCCATTTCTGAAAAAAAGCCACACTTCTCCCTGGCTACTATTCTGCACCCTCCCTTTCTTCACTTCCCTCCCTTTCTTTCCTTCTCTCCCTACCCCCCATCTTTTTGACAGCACTATTAATGATCGTTAATGCCCCACAGGCTCTAATGGGTCCCACTGGGAGTCCAGAAATACTGCAATTTGTATTGAGGATTTAGACATAACAACAACAACAAAAAGCCCTCTGCTCCCCGTAGCCAGAGCTTGATCAGTTAGCTACCCCCATGGAATTGCACAACAGAATAATAAATGACAGCTCTTCGATTAAATCAAGCCTTCTGCTGTAAGTGCTGGAGAGAGTGTGATTGTCACTAACAATCTACTGCTTGTTAACACCACTGGGCTATGAACAAACAGTAGTCAACACCTAAAAAATTAAGTCTTTGGAATATTTTTGGTATTTTGTGTCCACACATGCATGCCCATATGAGGTACATGCACACACACGTGTACACATGTACTTTTCAGGTGCCCCATCTTATTTTGGGTTGGTTTTTATGTCTTAGTTACTTTTTCTTTCTTTTTATTTTTTTGAGACAGAGTCTTGCTCCATCACCTAGGCTGGAGTACAATGGTGCGATCTTGGCTCAGTGCAACCTCCACCTCCTGGGTTCAAGCGATTCTCCTGCCTCAGCCTCTGGAGTAGCTGGGATTACAGGTGCCCGTCACCACACCTGGCTAATTTTTGTATTTTTAGTAGAGAAAGGGTTTCACCATGTTGGTCAGGCTGGTCTTGAACTCCTGACCTCAGGTGATCCACCCACCTCAATCTCCCAAAGTGCTGGGATTATAGGTGTGAGCCACTGCGCCCGGCCTTAGTTACTTTTTTTTAATGTTCAGGGACGCTCCATAAAAAAGCCAGCTGCTGTCATGTTAAAACAACAACAAAAAGAATTACTTGCACACTCATCTGCACCTCAGATATGGTATTCTTTTTTTTCTAATTTTAAAAATTTTTGTAGAGATGTGGTCTCGCCCAGGCTGGCCTCAAACTCCTAGGCTCAAGTGATCCTCCCGCCTCAGCCTCCCAAAGCAGTGGTATTACAGTTGTGAGCCACCTTGCTTGGCCCAGTATTCTTGATGAAACAATTTACCAAATGATAAAGGCTTGATTCTGTGTTTCTCTGGTTAGTCTTGCAAGAGGGAACACGCAAGGCAAGGTAGGCTAAAACTGAGTTTGTGGCTGATTTACAATCTACACTTATTTCTTCAAGGTTCTTACCATATTGCCTTCTGAATAAAATGTTCATTTTCCAAAAGAGGGTGGTGAAGACCAGGCCTAATTTGGGTTGGTGCTCACTCAGCATCAGTGGTCCCTGTCTTGGAGAGCCAGGCTTCCCCAGATTCTGAGCTCTCTGCGCTGGGACAGCACTCGTGTCCTTTCATCTCTCACAGCACTGTTCTGGACCCCAGATGAGCCTCCAGAAGACTCGAAAGGCACAGAGGGGGACTCCGCATGGCCCAGAGTAGGTTGGGACACACCATACACGTACCTGCGTTAATTTCCCCCATATAGATAAGAAACTGCTGAATCCCAGCCCCGAAATAAACAACAGAGCCTGCCTGTTAGACGCTTACATTTGAACAGAAGGGCAGCCAGAAGGGGTCCCCACAAGCCCAGGAGAGCAGCGTGGGACTGCTGGCTGCCCTCTCCAGAGATAGATGGTGTCCATCTGCAGTTGACCTTTACGCTGGGCGCGGAGCACGTGTCTGTTTTGACAGAACAGCTGAGAATAATTATTCTCTCTCCCTCTCCCTCCCTCCCTTCCTCTCAGTCTTGGTGGTGAGTGGGATGCAACACAGTCTCTTCAAGTGAGAGGCAGTAATAGGCAGATGGTTTGAACTACAGTTAGCCATATTCACTTGCAGATTCAGAATTATTTATGATAAAAGCTAAACTATGAGGCATGTTCCATCTGTTTATTTTCCAATTTTCATTTGTTGTAGCCCTGTTAATATTACTGGGATTTTCTTCTCTCTCCAGAAGCGCTGCCATAAGGGCATCTACCTAGAGACATCTGTCCTTCTAGCTCCAGACACATAGCCCTCGCTACTGCTGTTCGGGCTCTGCTCTCTCGCTCCTTGCCACCCCCTTGCCCTGCTCTTTCTCTCTTCTCCTCTCAATCTGGGGAAATCTTCAACCTTCTCTTATGATCCTGATTGGCTCCTGCACCTTTAATGTCAGTCCCAGAGGAGAAAAAGACACCCCAGGGATCGTGCTTGGCTCAGCCTGCACCTGGGACCATGTGGCTCCCAGTGTTCCAGTGCTCTGTGCCTGAGATGATCTCAAACCAGGTACAAACCAGGAGGAGGAATCATGTTCGAGACCAGCGCCTGGTCTTGGAGCATGACTTCTACTCGGAGCCTGGAAAGAAGGGGTGGTTAATTAACCTGATA
The DNA here is from genome assembly GCF_028885655.2 of Pongo abelii. Lineage (NCBI taxonomy): Eukaryota > Metazoa > Chordata > Mammalia > Primates > Hominidae > Pongo > Pongo abelii. Next base: position 18,581,765 of record NC_071991.2, on the reverse strand, counting down.
AGGAGCTAAGACATTACTGATATGGAATAAGCACAAATATGTTATGAAAGGCAAGTGCCACTTTGGTCCCCATCCCGGCCTGCCAGGATTGTGGTCCCTACCCTGGGGACAAGTTGGCAGAGAAACGTGAAAGGTCCTACCTCCCCCAAACCCTCTGGTTAGCAGGATCTTGGCATGTGAGACTTTTGAATTCTCCCGCTGCATTTTCTGTCTGAGCTGGCCTGCTCCCTCCTTAGGACAACGGCTGGACTTAGCCTGGGTATAACCATGGTTCACAGGAGCCACGTGCAATCTGTGTCGGCAGGAACTTCCTAAGTAACTTATAAGCCTCTTTTAATCGAGAGGCAAAGCTCTCCATCTTGTTGACACTTATGACCCTTGATTTAAAATACTCCAATTGTTTAATTCAGATGGGGCCAGGAGAAAGTGCAGGCCCTTTCCATTAGGACACTTTCTAATGGGAGCCATACATCAAGTCCTTGCCTCTAATCTGAATAACAGCTGTTTGGAAACTTGTCCTGGGTCTATCATTTGGAGCTGCATTTAGGAAGATCAACATTCCCCATATTAACTTCATGTTTATCTCCACTCTGGGAGAACTGGTTAAAAGCACCAGGAAAGGAAACCATCACCCACCTGATTTCATGGTGCTTCTTCTCCTCCTTCTCTACCAGCCTTCTCTTTCTCATCCAAAAAGGAAGTCTTTAAAATTCACCTCTAGGATGTAAAAATAGACCTCCCTGAGGCTAATGAATGCATAGAAATATGCTTACAGTCATCTAGTGAGCGCTGAGTGGATGGAGGCTCAGGGCCAGGCTCTGCGAAGCCACCAAAGACAGACTCCACCTCTGGTGAAGCAAGATTCACTGAGTTAAGAGTCTCAGGCCCTGCTACCTCTCTTGAAATCTCTGACTGTTTAGTGTATTGGTCTGTTCAGAGGTAGCTTTTGACACAACTACAACTAATCATACTTTTTTCTTTTTCCAGCCTCTTTCATTTAGATTACAACCTTTGTGAAGGCAGAATGTTATCAATCAGAGCCCCCGTGGGTCCTGGAATAGCAGGATACTGCACTGTGACTCTGATGTTTCGATGACAATGAAAATTAATGAGTGAAATATGCCTCATCCTTCCTGACAATTCCACAATAAAACCTGTGTAAATATAAAAACAGAAAAAGATTCTGGCTTGTCTTAGAAGATTACAGAAACGTGGATACCAAGCCCCAAACACTTGCAGGAAACTCACGATTTCAAGAGGAAAACATTAGATGTTTGTCCTACTTACTATATCAAATGAGAAGATACCAATCAAGTAACTGATATCGTCCAACCTTCCCGCAAGTGGGACAGCTACTGCTCCTTGGTGCCGGTCCCCTTCCTTCCTGCGTCACTCACACATCTACACTGCTATTCACATTTCATCCGCAAGTCCTCTCTGCTCATAATCTCTGTTATTTTGCTGTCGACTCCTCATACCTCATTAGTCATGTTTGACACCTGCACCTAATGTCTTTTCACTGACAGCACAGGACAGCTTCTGGTAAGAATAGATATTTTCCAGAATAGCTTCAACAGAGGCCTCTGATTGTGTGGCAAAGGCGTGATATGAGGTCATGGTGGCTGCCCTTTCCCCATTCAGTAAACCCTCTTCATTAGACCTCTCCAAACCTTGCTTCGTTTAGAGACTAGACATGTGGCTATTAGGAGCTGGAGGAAGGAATGCAAGCAGAAGGAAATAAAAATAGCCTGTAAAGCTTTAATATTTAATTTACAACAAATCTATGTACTCAAGCTCCTGTGCAGTAGCCTGCAAGACGACAAATGAGAAATGTCTCACTACAGAGAAAAGTATTACAAAGATTTTCATACCCAAGCTTACAATTCATGACTTATTAATGAAATTCTCATATTCAAAAATTCAAAATTTTTGTTTCAATTACAAATTCATTGCCAAGTAGTTCAACTAACAAGCAACCTCAAATCTTGAGCGGAGGGGAGATGGCCAATGTAAAATAAAACCAAAGTAATGCTGCATTGGTAGTCAAACTTTTCTCTGCATTTTGGCCAGTTTTCTTTTTTTTTTTTTTCTTCTTTTTTAAAACAATTTTGGGCTGGGTGCAGTAGGCTCATGTCTGTAATCTCAGCATGTTGGGAGGCGAAGGTGGGAGGATCACTTGAGCCTAGGAGTTTGAGACCAGCCTGGGGAACATAAGAAGACCTCATCTTTACAAAAAATTTAAAACATTAGCAGGGCATGGTGGTGCACACCTGTAGTCCCAGCTTCTTGGGAGGCTGAGGTGGGAGGACTGCTTGGGCTGGGAGTTCAAGGCTACAACGAGCTATGATCAAGCCACTGCACTCCAGCCTGGGCAACAGAGAGAGACTCTATCTCAAAAAAAAAAAAAAAAAAAAAAAAAAAGACAGGAGTGTTGCTCTGTTACCAGGATGTTGTGATCCTCCCACCTCAACCTCCCAAGTAGCTGGGATTACAGGTACAAACCACTGGGCCCAGCTTGGGCCAATTTTCAAACATGATCTGTCAGATCATGAAAGATAACCCAGGCACACATCACAGTTTACTGACTTTGTAAATCTAATGTGACACTTAGAATTTGTAAGTCTAATTAGACAGTGACTATTTGGTGACATAAACAGATCCAGCAACTGGCTGTCATGGGACAGCCATTAACATGCAACAATGGATTGGGCCAGCCAGGTGCCTCTTTTGGGGACAAACTTTCTCTTTCCAAAATGTGTTGAATCATCAAGAGTCTGAGTGAAATAACCGACTAGCTGCACCCAGTGCACAGGCACACCTATGGGTGCTGCTACCTCGTTTCCCCGGTTCTCCCTCTGGGGAAGAGCTCCTTTCCTCCCCACCCTGGGGAGCACTTGCAACTGCGTGGGACTGTGTTTCAGGAGTCAAGGTGATGGTGATGGATACTGGTATTTAATGGGCAAAGCAGTGTTGCTAAGTGTTTTGTGATGAGTGGGAGGAGTCTACCCTAAATGCCCAAAACTCCTCTACTGACAAACAATGGAGGGTACATGATATCTTGGAAGATCACGTCTTCTTTGGCTGTTTTCCTGAAGTCTTCACCTGTAAAACACATCCGCTTCAGAACAGGACTATGCCATAGCTGTGATATTTGCTGTTAAGTACTTTTCTGAATGGGAACTTCCTAATGCTTACAACCGGGTAGGAAGTTAATGAGTGCTTCTCTGCCCATGTGGTACTGGGCGCTTCCCACTATACACCTCACTGAGCCTGGGCTGCTATAAACAGTCTGTTGGGAGTCATGACCTCTGGATGTGAACAACCTGCATTGCTACTTTTCTGCAGGGGACACAAAATATTCTGAGATCCTAAGTTCTACAAGCACCACTGGAAGCGGTGGGCAAAAGTCACTCTAACAGGAAGAGATCCTTAATTCCATCACGGTTCACTGCCTTCAGGACTCTACTCACCAACTATTATTTCACTCAATTTCTTTCAAACAGATGCAGGCCATCTCCTATTTCAGTATGGCACAAGTGGGGACAACTGGCAGCCTTAAACTATAACGTCTTCAATTTGCTGTCGATAGCGTGTTCTTACACAAGAGCTACTATCTTTGTCCAACATTAAGAAGGTGTGCCATTAATATGGAGCCAAGATAAACATGGCTGGAGAGGGAAAGAGTACGAGGTGGACCTGAAGCAATTCGTAAGCATATGGACGAAGTAGCACTTGCAGCTGGAGGTCCCGGAAACTGGAACTGTCAAACCTGTCACACTGCTGTCACCATGACAGGGAGAGGAAAGTCACGGAGGTGCTTCCGTTTCTAACCAGTGTATATCGCTAGAAGAGACACATCTCAGGAACAGCTTGACTAATGGTCAAGTTCTAACAGACATGGAGGGAATGAGAATATTATGACAGGGAAAGCAGCCTGGCTGGGGGGGAGGGTAAGTTCCTGAGCCATGGAGACACAGCTGACAGCAGAAGTGAAGGGCTCCTCAGGCCACCTGCCTCTAAGACATTAATGGGATTTCTGAGGTTGAACTAGGTTGGAGTTTAAGTTTGTGGGTTGCTGGGGTAGGGGGAAAGGAAAGCTAGATGGCAGCAAACATGAAAAGAGCATCACGCAGGGCAGCACAGTATTCCTGACTCCACAGTTAGATTATAACAATTATATGGAGTTTGATGGTTTTGTTTGTGTTGTGGAGAAAGGGGGGAAGGAGCTGTTGAGGGGGAGGTTCATCACACTGGAGCAGGTTTGCATGTCTCATGTAGCCTGGATGAGGGTTCCAGGAGGCAACACCACCACCCTTGCCCAACAACAAAACCAGGAAAGAAGGGAGGCCTGTGATGGTGAAGGCGCCTGAGGGTAAGTTCCATCGTGCTTTTGCCACCTGTGGGTGTGGCTCTGCAAAGTGACTGTAGGCTAAGAAAACATGGGCACCTCTTTTACGGGTAGAATTTCCCTTTCTCTGGGTTCTGACTACTGATTTCCAGGGGCTCTCTGAGCTACAAGGGAAGCTAACAGGCTATCTCATAGGCTAGAAGGAGGCAGCTGATCCAGTTAATGCCCCTGTTTCCACAAGGACTCATGGTTCTAGAGCATTCTTCCTGGCCCCACATTCAGCTAGTAACACTGCTAACTACTCTCCCGGTCCTCACACATTCTGATCATGTGCCCCCGCCAGAGTAAAAACAGATAAATAAATCATTTAACTTGCCCAAGATATTTTTACTTATTGATATGCCGTAATGATATACCAGTACACTATTTCTAAAATATACATTCACGAAATAAATCTGAATAGGTGAGATAAAAATAAGTAGAATAAGTCGTTTTAGATTTTTTCCTCATATCTCAAATTATTGTCCTTCATGCATACTTTGGGAAGTATCAATTCGGGCCAGGCGCGGTGGCTCATGTCTGTAACTCCAGCACTTTGGGAGACTGAGGCGGGCGAATCACCTGAGGTCAGGAGTTCGAGACCAGCCTGCTCAACATGGTGAAACCCCATCTCTACTAAAAATACAAAAATCAACTGGGCATGGTGGCAGATGCCTGAAATCCCAGCTACTCAGGAGGCTGAGGCAGGAGAATTGCTTGAACCTGGGAGGCTGAGGTTGCAGTGAGCCGAGACTGTGCTGCTGCACTCCAGCCTGAGCAACAAAGAGGGACTCCATCTCAAAAAAAAAAAAAAAAAAAATTATCAATTTGGTCAGCCTGTTATTTTGTGCCTGGGGAAGGTGCTAGAGGCTAAGCATTTCTCTAAGCACTTGAACTTACTGGCTGAAGTGGGAGAAATGAAAGGCGTGGTAGAACAACTTGAGAAAGGCCCACGGCTTCCAAAGAGGCTCCATCTCACCCTTGAATGGAGAAGCGGAGTCTTTCTGACTTGAGGAAAGCCACATGTGAGATTTCATTTGTCTCTCTCCATTTCTAGAGATGTCAGATGTGGTTGTGATTTTTATGCTTGCCTCTCCTTTCCACATTCTCCATGTGGTGCTCATTTTTACCATTTGCTTTGGGTTTCATGCCGTTCTGTCGCTTTCCTTCTGCATTCCTTTTCCTGGGCTTTTACCCCCACCACAAGCTGCCGGTTCATTTCAGAGCAACTTGTTGCATGATCAGGACAGAGAAAGTAGGCTGCTTTTCCAAGAATGGGACGGGAGAGGGGCCAGAGAAGGCATCCACTGACTGGGATGTCCTGAGTGAGAGGTGGGTATTTGCTTTTTTTTTTTTGAAGACCACCAGTACCTTTAGCAACCTGAGGTAGAGGGAACAGAGCAGTGCTGGAGAGGGAGGAAAAGTGTAGTTGTGATTAGGAAATGACAGGATTCCACTTCTTGGGCAATACTGTAAAACATATACACTCACTGTCTATTTTCCGTAGGACATCGTGTCTTGAGCTATGGCACTCCACACGTACAGGAAAGTCAGGATCAGGCAAGGATGGTTCAGAAAGGAGCAAGAAACCCAGCACACAGCTGGAGTCTTCCTCAACAAGTCTGACTGGATTCCACTCTGCAATCTCTCTTGAAATGGATTCTATCATTTGGTCAGACCTTGACTGTAACCTCCTATCTACGTCCGGGAGCCTGCAGACTTACCTTGCTGTAAACTAACAATTCTACACCAAAGCTTCTGCCAGTTTTCTTTTTAAATTAACCACCTTATAGTTCCTCTTCACCTTCTTAACCTCCTAAGACTCTCCACTGGTGAGAGCAATGGTTCTCAACATTTATTTCTCCTGCCCAAAGAATACTAACACATTCCCATCGATGACTGTGGCTAAGGCAGGGTTCTCTGGCTGAGGCGGGAAACCGACCCTCTCCAAGGGGCGGCCAGGATCTTGGGAGTGGTACGTAATTGGAAGAAGAGCTTCCTCCTACGAGCACTTGAGACCCTTCACATTCTGACCCAACCTATTTGCAGTGTTTGCAAGTTGCATCGCCAGCCTCTTCCATGATGTTCCCAGTTCCCCGGCCATCCTGGAGGACTGCACTCTTAGACTGGGTGGGGCTTTGCCTGTCTGTGCCTTTGCATGTGCTGTTCCCTCTGCCTGGAACTCCTCCAGCCACTAACTTATCTTGCTGAGCTCTCTGAAATGTCAACTTTTATCTCTGAAGGAAATAACTGCCTTTCCACCTATCCCTTCTCCTTTCCCTTCAGCAGGCCCGATTCCTCCTCTGGGACCCTTTAGCACAATGTCTGTCCTGCGGACACATGTGTCACACTGAGCCACAGTTGTGCATTCACCTTCCGTGAGACTGTAAGCATACTGAGAACAGGGACCTGTCTTATTCACATTTGCTGAGATGGTGGCCACCTCAGTGCCCAGCAAGACTCAACACGGTAGAAATGAGCTGAAAGAGAGATGCCAAAACCAATGTCCCGGGGGCTGCTGGTGACTGGAGCCATTCTCCTTGCCTTCCTCTTCCACAAAGGTTCGGTCCAGCCCCATGCCTTGGGGCTGCCCTGCGTCTCTTCACTGCCCTGAGCCTCCTCTTGTGCTCAGTCCTGACAGGGCGCTGTTACTGTGGCAGCAGTGATTTACAACTGCATTTAGCTGAATCTAATCAGAAGTGTGAATACTCCCCTTCTATCTGGCACACATCATCGGAGCTCTAATTATTCACACATTTTGGCAAGCATTCTGGTGTTCCCCTACCAAGCTCCTAATCCCAGCAGATCAGTTAAAATAAATGAAAGAGAGAATCAAAAGGCACTTTAAAAATTCAACTGTTCTCCAAATGAGTTTGAACAGGCTCCAGTTAACTAGTGGTTGCAGCTGACTGGCATTTAAAATATAAGAACCCTTCTGCCCACCAACCCCCCACCTAGTCCCTTCCTGCACCCTCTGCTTATAAGAACATGATTCTCCCTCATTTAAGAGAAACACTTGAGACCAGGCCCTGACATGTTTTCAATGATCTGCATTACAAACCAGGAAAATATAGTCACCACCCCAAGACCCAATCAGTGCCAAAGCAATTCTGCTTTTTTCCACATAGGTAATGTGATACCAGCCCAGGACTGATGATTACTACTTCCAGAATGCACCTATTAAAGAGCTCCCCAAGTGCAGGAAGCCATTAAGGCAAAAATTAAAGCCATGTACCAACCTCAGAATTCAAGAAGTTTTCACATACACACACACATGCAATGAGTATGCGGCTCTGTGGATTTCAGGAAGGCAATGCATGCCGGTTTCCACACTCCTTGATCTTTCTGTTGGTCTGGACTTTTCTTCTCCGGAGATCCTCAAAACTTGCTCCCTTAGCACCTTCAAATCTTTGTTCCAGTGTCACCCCTCAATAACACCTCTTCCCACTTCTTTTCACTCCCAGCATTCTGTCTACCCCTCTTCCTGCTTTCTTTCTCTCCTTGGCACTAATCACCATCTGACACATGTAATATGTATTTTACTCATTCACTCACCATTCCCTTGTACTCATAGAATGTAGGGATTCTTGACTGTTTGGACTATTGCGGCTGGAGTAGTGTCTGATGTGTAGCAGGTGCTCAGTAAACATTTATTAATAGCAGAGTGAACCCCTCCTGATGGTCTCTGCGTGTCTGAGATCCTGTCCCAGGATGCTGCAGGCCTTGTGCTTTCTCAGACTGGCTGTGTGGAAGATGCCAAGTATAGGATTAATAACACAGGACCTCAGCGAAAACCGAGGGTCCTGAATCCCTGACTCAGCTATGCCCCTAATGAACAGGCAACGCAAACTTCTGTCCCTGCAGCTTTAAAATAAGGGGAATGCCAAGAAAATCTACCTTTCAGAATTATTAGGAAATTCAAATAACATGTAGGAAGAACCTTGGAAAAGTTAAAGGCATTCTCCACATGCATGAGGATATTATTCTCCCAAGATAAGGCAGTGCTCTCCATTTTATTTTTCAAAAACCAAGTATTCTCAGTTATATAACAAGAAAGTCTAACCATGGTTACACGTAAGGGAAACAGCACAACAATCCACCATGATGTCTTCTGTTTCCAAACTTTGACTTGCCCTAGATAAAGCAACCTGTCTGAAGCCTCAAGAAGTGACTGTGTGTGTGTGTGTGTGACTGTGTACGTGGTGTGTGTGAGTGGGGTGTGTGATCGATGCTGATGTGACGTGTGCATGTGTGGGGTGTGTGTGTGTGTGACTGTGTACGTGGTGTGTGTGAGTACGGTGTGTGATCGATGCTGATGTGACGTGTGCATGTGTGCGGTGTGTGTGTGTGACTGTGTACGTGGTGTGTGTGAGTGGGGTGTGTGATCGATGCTGATGTGACGTGTGCATGTGTGGGGTGTGTGTGTGTGACTGTGTAGGTGGTGTGTGTGAGTGGGGTGTGTGATTGATGCTGATGTGACGTGTGCATGTGTGGTGTGTGTGTGCGACTGTGTACGTGGTGTCTGTGAGTAGGGTGTGTGATCGATGCTGATGTGACGTGTGCATGTGTGGGGTGTGTGTGTGCGTGCGACTGTGTACGTGGTGTGTGTGAGTGGGGTGTATGATCGATGCTGATGTGACGTGTACATGTGCGGGGTGTGTATGTGTATGTGTAGGGTGGTGGAAAGAGTTTCACCAAACTTCTGCTGCTAAAGGTATATACTTACCCTAACCAACCTCACTCTAGGAGACTGTAAGCAACTGTTTACTGGGGCAAGAAGATTCTAGACAACTCCTTGGACAGATAAGGGGAATACTTGCAGTGGTTGACCAAGTAAGCTACATCGAAAACAGAGATTAATCCTGGTTCTTTGAACAGTGAGCCCCAAAAGGAACTTTTCATCTGGTCCCTAGTTTAAGTAGAACGGGGGTGGACTTTCAACTTGAGCTTTTTTTTTTTTTTTTTTTTTTTAAAAAAAAAAAAAGAAAAGGTTATTCACAGGAGAGAAGGTTGCTTAACACTGAGCAGAACTGTTCCCTCACTCTCTCCCAGGTGCCCTGGGTAACTGAGAGACTTTTGTTACTAGGGTTGGCACGAGACCAAGGAAAATATCACCCTACTTGTCTATTTATATAAAATACTCCAACCATTTCTGTGTCTTTATGTTTAGGGGTAATAGCCACACAGCATAGATGTTGATGTTTCATGCATGTGAAATAACACAGTAGAAACCTACTTTAAAAAATTACTTTTCTTCAGTGTCACCATGGAAACAGGCCAACATAATCTCTCCACACCTAACTCTGGGGGGTAAGGAATAACAGTGACTGGGGACAAAAATCAAAACACTGAAAATGCTCATAAATTCTATTATGTGCCAAAAAATGTAACAAGAGACATTTTTCCTCAGCTTTGGGCTGGGATGTCAACCTGTGATGTTTACTTTTTGAACTTTGTTTGATTTTCAAAACTAAAAAAAATCAACTTGGGAAGTTTAGTGAAGTTCCTGCTAAGCAATAAATCACTTCAGGGCCTCCAGCAGTCTCCAGTCTGTTCTCTTAAGTGGAGTGGAGTTGGAGGCTGCAGAACAAGGGAAAATGGCAGCCAGTGGGAACTGAAGGGATCTGAGGGGGGGGGGGGGGCGGTGGGGACGTGGGGACACTCGTTAAAAGAAAATGTGGGAAGCAGGGCAGTCAGAGCCAGCCACAGTTCCCCTTCTCATTGCAATTATGGCTCTCGTCTCTAAAGCAACTACATTCTGGCATTTTCCTCGCCATGGGCCCCAGACAAGCTCTTCATGAGGCTGAGTGTTTGGCTGATTCAACCTTACGCCAACAATGCTTTTCAAGATAACGAGTGATAAAAAGACATAAAACTCTGTCAGAGTCTGATTATTTGTAAAATAAATGTAGTTTTGAAAAAAAAAATACCCAAGCCTAGACTCTGAAGGGAAAGATTAGTAGAGATTTCTCAATTTGATATCTGTTTCTTTGAAAATCACTCATGGTTTAAGAAGACAACCTTCTTAGCAATGACTTCTCCTGCTTCTCAACTAAAATGTTCCTGATGGAGACAAGATGTTGGTCACGAAGATCAGCTCTGCAATGAAAAGGCCCATTTTATTCTGAGTCTTGAATTCCTAGTTCAAAGAGGAAGCCGATTTCAAATCATACTATCCCTATTTATTTATTTTAAATTTTAATCTCAGGGATTGCTGAACATAAATCCTTACTATTTTCTTGGTTGACTTTTTGGCAGAGAATACTTATCCTGCCTTATCATTTTACATATTTTTTTCTGGTCAGTGGATTTTATTTAACTGCCTAGAACTGCATCTCAGTTTTAAATACCATTTCCTGCCCCTTCAAAACACCCTAGCAATAACAGTGCTTAGTATATTACAGTAAGACATAAAAGAAATATCTTTTTTGAAAGGAATTAGTAGACCTTCCAAGAAAGATTACTTAATGAACTAATAGAAAGTAAAGGTTTCTAATACAATTTCTAATATAGGAATTCTAATTCCTATATTAGAATTCACATCCAGGCTGATACTTATGCTTTAACTCCTCCTAGACTTTGTTTTCACTCCTCAATTATATTTATATTAATGTGTTTTCCCCCAGCTCTCTAGGGGAGCAAGTTAGTATTTTCCCTGATGAATTATAGAAGTAATCTTTTCCCACCTAGAACATAAAGAAATTCCAAGACTTGGCCAGAATAGAATATAGCAGTGAAATCCAGAGGAGTAATTAATTAAGAAGGCTCTCTGACACAAAAAGCCAAATGAGGTTTGACTTTGTTGCTTGGGCATCCATCTATCCATGCACTCACTTAGCCATCCAGCCCGTCAGCCATCCAGCTGCTCCTTGGTACATGCATTCCATCAATGTACTCACGTGCTACCACATGCAAGATCTATTCGAAGAGCTGGAGACAGATAAGACAACCATGTATTCCCCCAAGGAGCTCACATACCACCGGGGGTCATATAACATTTTCCCCTTTCCTTTCCTGAGCTTCTGAAAAAGTACCCTCTCTTTGGAAGTGGAAATGTACCTTCTCCCACACATGCCTCCCTGAATTTTTCGTCCTGAGCATATACGTTTTTAGAAAATGAGGAGGTGTGCATCTTTACCAGCAATCACTAGGAATGAGCTTTTAAAAAAAAAAATTATCAGTGGCAAGTTCCCAAAGATAAAACATGAAAAGAAATAGAGTACTACGTGGAAGTGGGAAAGGGGGCTTACGGGGGAAGGGCAGATAAACATGCATAATGTGGATAAAAATGCAGAAGTTATTATAATTTATTCATTAAATCCAGCAAAGGAGAAAAACACTTTCTCAGAAACACCCAACAGAGGGGGCTGCACTTCCAGACCACTCCTCTTCTCTGGCACAGTTTCAAAACAGCATAGTGGGGGCCCAGAGTGTTCTCCATCCATCTTGCTCCAAGCCAAGGCCTTTCGTCTTGCCAAGAGGGGGTCACGTAGTTTGCTCAGACAGCAGTTCACAGTGACTGTCTATACATGGTCCCCTGCAGGGAGCCCTGGGAATCAGCACTTCTGGGCTTATGGTCTCCACTTTGTCTCTAAGTAGCTGTATGACCTTGAGCAAGTCCTTCAGCCTTCCTAGGCTTCAGCTCTTTTGTTTCTAGAGAAAATACCCACTTCGGCCACAGCTAGCTCCCAGACTTGTGGTAAGGATACAGTAAGAGAATGCATGTGAGAATGTTCTGAGAAAAGTAAAACACAAGTGCCTGATGCTACTATCATCTGACTAAATTAAATTCCCCACCCGAGGGCATGTCTTTCTCCCTCTTCTTCCCCATCCTCACCCCAATTGTTCTGCCCTTTCAAGATACTCCCCTCTCACCAGCATCAGTGTCATAACATGAACAGCCAGTACCTGATGGGAGTGGTGGCTGGATTTGCTCAATGGCTATTTGGGGGAAGGTGAAACCCTCCAATTCATTAAGTAAACAATCCTGGAAGTTTGGAGGACCTAATGAGACCCTCAGGTCTCAACTTAGGGTTAGGGAACACCTGCACCCATGAGCAATGCCCCCTGTGCCTATACTGCTGCTGTTGGGCCAGGCTGCCTGCAGATAGTGAGGCAGGCAGGTCTCCACTGGGAGGTGTGGGGTGGAGGAGCTTCCACCATAAGAGGAATCCAGCGTGGTCAGCCCGAGGAACACAGGCGCCAGGAAGGCTGAAGAACGCCACACCTAGGCCTGCGATTTGGTAAAACATCTAGTGCTTCCTAGGTGTCAAGTTCTGGTCTGAGCGCTTTTAAAATATACTAACTCATTTGACCGGGTGCGGTGGCTCACACTTGTAATCCCAGCACTTTGGGAGGCTGAGGCGGGCGGATCACCTGAGGTCAGGACGTAGGGACCAGTCTGGCCAACATGGCGAAACCCCATTTCTACTAAAAATACAAAAATTAGCTGGGCATGGTGGTGGGCACCTGTAATCCCAGCTACTCAGGAGGCTGAGGCAGGAGAACCGCTTGAACCTGGGAGGCAGAGGTTGCAGTGAGCTGAGATTGTGCCACTGCACTCTAGCCTGGACAACAGAGTGAGACTCTGTCTCAAAAAAAAAAAAAAAATATATATATATACACACACACACATATAATATATATTATATGTACACACAATATATTTTATATATAACATATATATTGTGTGTATATATAATATATTGTGTATATATTATATATTATGTGTATATATAATATATTGTGTGTATATATATATAACATATATATTATGTGTGTATATATATGTGTGTGTGTATATACACACACACACACACACACACAAAGCCATTTAACTCGCCATAAGCCTATGAGATGGCACTCTCATTTCCCTCATTTTATGGATGGTCACATTAAGAGATGTAAAGGAAAGGGAGCCTGCCCAGGATCAGAGTCTGGCTCTTTTGAGTCCACGCTCAGATGAATAATAGGACAGATGAGAGACAGACAGAGAGAGAGAGAGAGAGAGAGAGAGAGAGAGAGTGATAATGAGAGAATAAGGAAGGCCAGTTGCACAAAGAGCAACAATGACACAAAGACAAGGCAGGCACTCCTGCCAGGTAAACATCTGAGCAGGGGGAGAAAACTAAGCTTTGACAGCTTTTTCTTTGCAGTTTAGGACCCCGTCTACAGCCTCATGGCTGATAGGCGCCAGTCCTGTGACCGGTGGATGAAACTGGCCCATGCCACACCTGCCTTCTCTCTTGGTGTTGTCTGGGTCTGGAATAAGCCATGACAGGCTGATACTGACTTGGGAGCTGGAGGTGAGCAGCCAGCTTTGGCAAGCTTTTTCTGCCATGAATATTCAGACTTAATCTTTTAAAAAGAAAGCTCCATTTTCAGAAGCATATAAACTGTGGCAAGGATGATATCATGGCCTCAGGATGGCATCAGGTCAGTTTTGATATCCATGAGACTGAATGATCAGAAGCCAGAAGCTGGCAGGGAGAAATAAAGTCCCCTTATGTTCTAGGGGCTGTGGACCCAGATCTATCAGATTCACTTATTGGCCAATGCTCAACGATGTTTTGAGCAAGTCCAGGTGCACTGAAAGCCAGGCATTATGGTCCATTGGTGACCTGTTAGTCTCAGCATCTATGGTCTAACATGCACATTAGACCACCAATCAAGGGTGGGAACTCTGCTGGTATAGGATGCAGTCAACTGGGCTGTGTACACAGGTCCTGGGTCACTGTAGAAACCAACAATTCTGGTTCACATCTTTTCAGCTCCCGCCTGCTATGGCAACTCCTTCTCTCCACCCCACAAACCCACACAGAACTAACAACTCGTTACCTCCCCTCTGCTTGTCGAGCTCCTGTCTTGATGATCCTTCTAATGTCTGTAAGATCTGCACTGATAACATCTTCTTCATTCTTGGTATATTGATATTTGTGTTCTTTTTTTATTATTTGTTTCTTGTTCATTCTAGCTACAGGTTTCTCAATTTTGTTAATCTTTTCAAAGAACCATGTTTTGGCTTTGGTTTCTCTACTGTTGTTTTCTATTCGATAATTTCTGCTATTTTCTTTATTATTTCCTTCCTTCTTACATTGGGTTTATCTGTGTTCTTTGATTCCTACCTCCTCATGGTGGAATTTTGATTTATTTTAGACCTTTCCTCTATTCTAATACGAGCATTCCTCTATTAATGTAATCAAGCATTCCTCTCTGAGGAATTGCTTTAGCTGCATGCCACAGATTTTGATATGTTGCATTTTCATTTTCATTTAGTTTAAAATAGTATCTAATCTCTCTTGTGATTTCCTCTTTGACCCATGGATTTTTTAGAAACATGTTGTTTAATTTCTAAATATTTGGGGTTTTGCTGGGTATCTCATTGTTGTTGATTTCTAATGAACTTCTAGCTTCACAGCTCAGCTCAAATACTCCCCTCACACCATACCTCCTTTGGGTCAGAATTCGATCATCATAAGCTTCATGACGATATGGGCCATGTTCTCCCATTTATTTAATGCTGTGTCTCCAGTGATTAGCTCAGTGCCTGCCCACAGGATGTACTCAAGAAACATTTGTCAAATGTGTTGATGATGTCCTCCTGTGTATTTTCTAAATGCTTTGTTACTGTCTAGAGTTACCCAAGTATAAATCTCTACCTCACTAAAGTGGGAACTTGGGCACAGCAGGAACCTGATTTTTGTCTTCTCTCTACGGCTTTGTCCTAGGTTGACACATTCTGGGGGGGTTTACTGAAGGATATCTAAGCAATAGCTTTATACAGAAAATCTACAACATTGATGGGACTGTATGATGGGGCTCTTGGTTTAGGGATATTGATGACATAACCAATGCTATACTTAACAGTGGACACTAGATGGGAAAAAGTCAGTTGCCCCTGATGAAATAATATGCTTCCATTGTTAATCCATGACATTCATTCAGTTGTTCCTTTTCTATGACTGCTTGTCACAGCAGAACCGCGTTTGTGTTTTTTCAATAACTTTCTTTAATTTGTACTATGTTTTGAGAATGTTTTTCTGCCTTTTATATTTATTGATTGCCTTCTCCCAGAATGAGTTGCTTTGGGGTCTCAATGTATCTGTGTTTTTTGTTGGTTTCCTCAAATTTGTTTTCAAAGTAGGTGGGATCAATCACTCATATAGTCAATCAAATAGGCTGACAATAACATTTTGCTGAACAGGACTGTCATCATCCCATTAGGGAGCTAATTAGAAACCTTCTCTTCCAGTGCTTGGTGAAGAAAATGGGAACTTTTCCTGTGTACTAGGAAATGTGATGGGAAAAGTGAGCCCCTGGGACAGAGGTGGGACTGTGGGCAGAGTCAGCTACGTGGCCGTCTCACCTCGGGAAAGGGTTCTAAGAGCCCTGGGCTGGGGTTCGGTTAATTGGTTCCAGTGCTTCCTTCTTCCCTGAAGGGATACACATCTTCCCTTAGGCCATTTAGGAAGGCTGAAAGGTCCTCCCAGGAAAAGAGATGAGAATGTTTGGGAGCAGGAGGAATCCTGAGAGCTAGGACGATCCTGAGGCTCAACTCAGGCTGGCCCATGAGGAAAAGTGAGATCTAGAGAAAGGGCTAAGGACGGCAGGTTGCTGGAAAAAAGAGGCCCATTAAGGCTTGGCCTGCAGCTTTCAGGGATAAGAAGGTCTGACTGAGGAGAAAGAACACCAGGGCTTGGAGGTTAGGGGACAGAACTGAGAAGATACACCAAAAAGAAACAGAAAATGCCAAAAAGAAACAGAAAATGAGGACAGCTCCAAGCAGGACTTGGCCTCAGACCGACTGGGGGGATTACCCTTCGCCAGGTCCATCCCTGTGAGTGGAAACAAAAGCCCTGGCCTCCTTGAGGGCACCTGGTACACTCTCCAGGATGGGCAGATGAAATGCTGGGAGCCAAATGACAAACAGAAGGAAAGGCCAGCTTTCAGAAATCTGTCCATAGCCACGCTGGCGCCCAGCACTCCTCAGCTTAGAGCGCCGCGCACGGGGGCTTATGAAGTGACTCTCCAGCCCTGCAAGGACAGATGTTCTCCAGGTCTGGCACTGCAGCCTGGCCTCCTTGCCTTGCACAATGGCTGCCTGTGAGCTTGCTAGGCCTTCCCATTGCTGGGTTCCAGAAGCCCCTGGGAGGGGGATGCCCGTGGCGTTTCTGGACTGGGCTCCGTTCTGAGCAGGCAGCATTTGCCCAGACCACCAGGTCTGAGGATGCTCTCCCTTTGGAGCCCTCTACGAGGGGCTTCCCTCTTGGCCCACCACCGTCCCAGCCTTCCATCTACTCATCCCCCTATTTTAACGGTTAAAGACATGCACACCGAATGCTTCCTAATTACTACTTTCATGGCAGATGCAGTCATTTCCTTGGATTTTTACTGCCATTAGTTTTCCTCACCGATTTATCCTTAGCTACTCTCCTTGAATCTTGCTTGCCTCCCCTGAGCCTTTCCTCCTCACTCTTCATGGCTTGTCAGCACGCCTCCAGTCCCCAGGAGACATGGAAAGCCTTGTAGAGCCCACTGCGCAAACACACATTCCTATTCATTTATCACATTTAGCATGCGCACTTCCACTCTCATCAAAACCGGCCCCAGCTCGCTAACTCATTTCCCTCTCCCAATTACAAATTAGTCCATTAGGCTGTCTGCAGTAGGCCCTCTGTTGCATCTTGGTAATGGCTTCTGAGATTTCCATCATAATCGTAATGGCTCCCTATGCAGCCGTGAGGGCAGATGGAGGCCGCTAGTGGGTAATGAGCTATCACGCTACCAAAGGGCACAGCCCTGGGCTCATTATTTAGTCTTGGCTGTTTTGTGAAAACAACAAGAAAGGTAAAATGCTAAAGGGAACACTTTAGCATATTAAATTAACACTTCTTGAAAATTCTCTCTGTAAACACGCCATATTTTCCCTTTATGCAACATCCCTAGTGTCGGAGCACACTATGGAGGGTTGGCTGGGAGGGGGGCGCGGCGGAGGAAAGGAGAAGGATGAGGTAAATGAGTCAGAAAAAGGAGGGCAAAATATGTCACTCAAGAACATTTCACAACATGCTGGAGAAGTCTTCACACTAAGCGGCTACCGTCCTCTCCCAGTAATGCTCCTATCATACCAACTCCTTTGCCTCCCAAATAGGGAGGGGCTGTCCTCAGCAGCCAACCTCACTCCAGGAGGCTCTGTCCCTAAACACCAGTTTACCACCATGCCCACAGGGAAAGGCCCTGCGGGGCCTAGACAAGGTCTGCTTCAGCTTTTACAGTGATGATATGTAACCTTTTCTTCTTTTTTTTTGGGGGGGGGGGAATACAAAAACAACAAAACAAACAAAACCAAAAGGACCACTACCACCACCATCACCACCATCACCACCACCACAGACTACCAGCCAACGCATGACAACAACAGCTAACATTTATTTTTACTTATTTTTTAATTGAGATGGAATCTCACTCTGTCACAAAGGCGGGAGTGCAGTGGCGTGATCTTGGCTCACTGCAACCTCTGCCTATTAGGTTCAAGCAATCTTCCCACCTCAGCCTCCCAAGTAGCTGGGATTACAGGCATGTGCCACCATGCCTGGCTAATTTTTTGTTTTGTTTTGTTTTTGTTTTTTGTTTTTTAGTAGAGACAGGGTTTTGCCATATTGGTCAGGCTGGTCTCGAACTCCTGACCTCAAGTGATCCTCTCGCTTCAGCCCCCAAAGTGTTGGGATTACAGGTGTGAGCCACCATTCCTGGCCAACAACAACTAACATTTATTAAGCACTAACTTTGGCCTGACACTACTATTACTTCATTTAATCTTCACAATGTCCCTAGGTGACAGGGCTATTGCTGATGAGGAAACCAAAGATCAGCAAGGTTTGATAACTTCCCCAAGGGTACAGGGAGAGACAAGATGTGAGTCTCAGCAGCGTGACTAGCAAGCTTACACCCTAACCCGTGTGCCCTGTAGCCCTGTGCCCTCAGAGGACTGGGGTGGCACCTTTCCTTCTAGAGCTGATCTCTCAAGCTTCTTGCATACTTTTGGTAAGGTTTACGTGGCAGAGGCAGACTTCTGATTTAATAGAGTTATTTTTCCTAATGTCATCAACCCTTGCAAAACAGTTTATCCCGATGCCCCTTGACCCTCAGCTTCATTAGGTTTTTTTCTTCAACAAGTGACAGCCTTTGGTTGCCAGTCCTTAATTTTTCAATGTAGAATCGAATTCAGGCTTCTCAGAATACGTCTCTTCAGGTCTCCTTCCTGGAGGAAAAGCTGGCCACAGCTGCACCCTGCATGGTGATCCAGGTGCCAGCACCCTCGCTGGATGGAAATGAACAGTAATCATAAAGATCACAATTATAAAGAAGGAAATGTGACAGGAACACACGGGGTCCCCTAATGGGAGCTAATCCAGGCAAAGGATGAGCTCACAGTGGTTTTGAGGAAACACACATATGAGTCTCGTGAAACCAGAGATACTTTTTTTTTGAAGGGTTCAGAAATTTATTTTTACAAATGCAATAGTTTTTTGGGGTACAGGTAGTTTTTAGTGACATGGATAAGTACTTTAGTGGTGATTTCTAAGATTTTGGTGCACCCATCACCCGAGCAGTGTACACTATCCAATATGTAGCCTTTTATCCCTCACTCCCCTCCCTCCCTTTCCCCTGAGTCCCCAAAGTCCAATATATCATTCTTAGGCCTTTGCATCCTCATAGCTTAGCTCCCACTTATAGGTAAGAACATATGGCATTTGGTTTTCCATTCTTGAATTATTTCACTTAGAATAATGGCCTCCAGCTCCATCCATGGTGCTGCAAAGGCCATTGTTTCATGGCTGAGTAGTATTCCATGGTGTATATATACCACATTTTCTTTATCCACTTGTTGATTGATGGGCATTTAGTCTGATTCCATATTTTTGCAACTGTGAACTGTGCTACTGTAAACATATGTGTGCACCATGTCTTTTTCATATGACTTCTTTTCCTTGGAATAGATACCAAGCAGTGGGATTGCTGGATTGAATGGTAGTTCTACTTTTAGTTCTTTAAGGAATCTCCATACTGTTGTTTTCCATAGTGGTTGTACCAGTTTACATTCCCATCAGCAGTGTAGAAGTGTTCCCTTTTTACCACAACCATGGCAACATCTATTATTTTTTGACTTTTGAATTATGGCCATTCTTGCAGGAGTAAGGTGGTATTTTATTGTGGGTTTACTTTGCATTTCCCTGATAATTAGTGATGTTGAGCATTTTTTCATATGTTTATTGGCTGTTTGTGTATCTTCTTTTGAGAACTGTCTATTTATGTCCAGAGGTACTTCTTTTGACGAACGTTTGATAAATAATAACATGGTGGAGATATTTTCAAAAGGCTTTTCTCCCTGCTTTCAAGTCATCCTACACCTTTCCTAAAATGCCTAAGGTTGATCCCAAACCTACAATCTCATTGTTCTTTATTGGCTCTTAAATCCATTATCACACTGCTTGCCTCTAAAGAGCAAGAAGACCTTTCACATCTACTGTCTCATTCATCCCCACAGTGGCACTGGGAGCCCCCTGGGGGGGGCATAATTATCCCCAGGATACTGAGGAGGGAGGTAACTAGCTTGTCTAAGAATGAGAATGAAAGCTGAGACCCTGAGTTCCCAACAGGGGCTAACCTCGACCTCCTCAGAACTCCCCTGGTGGCTTTGCAGCTCCAGAAGCCACACGTGCTCTTCCAAACAAATCCCCAAGTACTACTCTGACCACAAAACATGATGTCAGTTTGGAAAAGCTGACTTCTAAGAGTGGAAATGGCCCAAGCACAGAGTTCAGAATGGGTCTGGGGGTAAGTAGAGTAGAGAACCAGTCAACTTTGCTAGGCTGTAAAATACAAATTTATGAGCTGTTTTTGTTAAATTCCGACATGGATTTTTGAAAATGAAAAGGATGGATGGTTAGATGGCAGCAAGATGTTTAATCAATGTCATAAAATATAACATTCATTGGGCTTCTAAAATGAAATTAATAATCTGTGTAGAAGTATCATTAGGAGATAAGTGACAATTCAGGCTTTGATTTGTAACTTGCAACAAATCTTACTTCCATAATAATTCAAGAATTTTTAGGGATATTCATCTTTATTAAAATATACCCAAGCTTTTGCCCCTCTGCTTCACAATCAAGCCTTTCTTTCCCTTCAGGGCAGACCACTAAATAAAAAAGGATACATTATCATATACATGCTTTAAATTAATGAAGACAGAAATATCATATTTAAATTAAATCAGGATTTCTCTCTTGCTGCTTATCAAGGGAACTTAGCTATCTTTAATAAGTTTTTTTTTCTTTCTCTTTTTATCTGAGACACTGGGCTTGAGCTGGCTCTATCTGAGCTGATGAGACATCTCACTTTCATTCAAAAGGCTAAAGTAAGGGATAGAGTGCAATGCCGTTCTACATAAATCCTACAACTGTAAAATAATATTTTAGAGCTGAAAGGGACTTTAAAATCACCTAGCCTTAGATCTTCATTTTCCAGATGAGGAAACTGTGGTCCAAAGAGGGATACCATGCTGGGCTAAGCACAAGGGTTGCTCACCACCACGCCACTCAGTCCTGTCTCCCCTTCACTTTGAAAATCAGGACCAAATGAGGGAAACAGAAGCTGGACTCTAACACATCTAAGTCGTGGGTATTTGCAGTCCCTTTTATTTTATTTTGGTTTATTCTGGAAGAGGGAAGCAGAGGAACATGACTAGTAGGCAATGAGGAAAGTCAGGAACTTCTCAATTCACATGCCTCACCCTAGCAGGTCAAACGCTGTATCCATTCATCCTCATCACATAGTCCTTTGCTTTTCACATGAGCCTAGGTAGGGAGCTCTCAAGGTGGGGTTGCTTGCCCCATGGGGATAAACTGGAGCACAGAGTAGAAGACAGCCAGCCATGAGCTCCCCTGGTGGGGAAAGGCTGGCGGCAGAGCTCTCAAATTCAGGGACCTCAGAGAGGTGATGTGCCCATCTGTTCCAAGTTCCTCTAAAGCTTGATCTCCAACCCTTCTGTCAATGTCTTCCCCATCTCCAACCCCCCACACAAAGAAGGGGCCATGCAGATTTCATATAAAAAACTCAATAGAAAAAATAAACAGAAAAATAGATCACATATGACATGTCCCAACTGCTTTGAGTTCCACACAATTATCCTCCTTTGAGTAGATAAAAATATAATTCAATACATAGGAATTATGTGTGTGTGTGTACACATATATATATATGACAGCTCTGTATCTACCTACCTACCTCCTTCCTGCCATTTCAGAACTATTAGAGAAAGCAGCAGGAATGGGGCTGCATAAACGACGCTCCTCACTCTTACTGAAACAGCCCACTTTCAAGCATGAAGCTTCATTTAGGATTCACGGAGACGTTGGGATAAGAACACTATTCAGAGTCAAGAAAGGTAACAAATAAATATCATCTTCATCTTCATGCCACCTGCAGAGGCCCTTCCCCCAAATCCCTCTTACCCCAGATATGCTCTGATTCTTTGTCTAGAACAGCACAGGATAATCCTTGTGGAATCTGAGCCTGGGCCTCAGCCACCCCTTAACATAAAGAGAAGGTGACCCGTTAAAACACTAAATGTCCAGTGACTCCTCTGGGGGCTGTCTTAACGTGTATTGATTCTCTCAGTCTTTCTCCCTTTTCCTTACTCAAATTCCTTTCCCTTCCTTGACCTCTTACATCATTGCCCTTAACTAGGATCCTCCCCAGCTTTTCAAAATGTGATGGGGGCTAGTAAGACAAGGAAGCCACAGAAAGTACAGGAGGAGGACGAAGTGCCCCAGAGGTGGGGAGTAGGACTATGGGAGCCTTATGTGAGATAAATGGTCGCAGTAAATCCCCGTGCCCTTACAGCTTTGTCCTCCAGAGGTTTTAAGGAGGAATGCTTGATGTGTCTCACTGAACACTTTTTCCTAAACCCCTGAAAATTTCATTACGATCATTTATCTTCAAAGAAATCAAAACGCACCCCATCCCCACCTCCCATGGAAAGGTTAGGTCTTTTGCTCAAGCCTACGGACTTTAACCTCATAAATATTCCCAGCTATAAGATCTTATTAAGAAGGTATGTCTCCCAGGAGCATAAAACCATCAAGCTGTAAATTTTATTTAATTTCCCATGAGATCTTATGGCCTCATACATATAATTAGAGTGCAGTATAGAGCACTTTTTTGTGTTTTGTCAATAAATCACCAGGGAACAATCAACGTTTAAGAGGACAAGCTTTAATGATTTTTCAGACCCCTAAGCAATCGTGCCTTTACAATGGCAAGCCAGTCTTTAACCTCATCTAACTAGGACTGTGGACTGTGGCGTCAGATAGGACCCCAAACACTTAATCCTATTAGATTCCCCAGCCCAGACAATCATGGCAGAATACACAGGGGATGTATTGATTTTGATGTGGCCGACAGAGAAGACAAGCCGACCTACTGACAGTGCTTTATTAAGTGTTTACAAATTAAATATCTGAAGGTCTGCAGTAGGCCCAGCACAGTTAAATGGGCCAGGGTGAGATGTGTGATGGGACCCACAGGGATGTGTTGAATCTAGGAGGCCTGGGTAAATGACAGGACAGGACCTACTCCCTTGACTTCTGCACTGGCTTTTCCAGAATGTGAAGATGCTATAAGAGAAATTCCATAGAAGCAATTTGCTGTTGGTTTAAAGCTTGCTTCAAAGTTGACCACAGGAGTTGACCACAAACTTATGACGCGGCATTTATTCATGTCAGAATATGGTTGTTCAATGAAAGCACCAACTTCGGCCTCCTTTGGTTAGGGCTCCAGAAGAAAGAATCTTGCTCCTTCGGGTTTCTCCCTGCACTGTGCTTTCTAAGCAAACCTGCAATCTGACACACAAGCATGAGCCCTTCATTTTACATTTGTCCTGAGAGCTGAACCAGTTTAACTGTTTCCTTGCCTCCCTTCCCTGCTCAAAACTATTTAAAAGGCTCCAGGTTTCTCTGCCAGGCATTCAACACTTGCCACAGTCTGTATTGGGTGTGCCTCTCACAGTGTTTTTCAACATGAGCCTTCAACTCTCACTAAACTCATCTCAGAGTCTTTACACATGTGTAGTTCCAACAGGAACAACGTGCACGGCTCACCTCCGTATCTTTCCTCAGCAGTTTCCCTCCCTGCAAAGACTACTCCCTGACCCAGCTGAGTAACTCACATCCCACCCAACCTTTGAGGCACTGCTTAAATTTCTCTTCTTCCTTGAAGCCTTTTCTGGTCATCCTAGAAATGATGTTCTCTGAGTTCCTAAGCTTACCATTCATTTCCTGGTGGTCCATTATGTTTTCCAATGTCTGTATCATCTCCTCAGCTGGACTAAGTTCCTGGAGTTTCCATTACACATCCTTCCTGTCTCCTGCCACACAGGTACAAAGGTATGGGATCCAGCACAGAACAGGGCTGTGGATTGATGGACTCACTGCCTGACTGATCAAGTGCTCTTGGGTATACGTATCATCTTATGCCCAAGAGCACCTGATCCCAAGATGCTCAGGAAATGAGGGTGAAAAGATGACCAGGTGCATTCCCCTTATGGATTGGTCCCTCCGGTCCTTTGCTCAAAATGTCCAGAGGGAAATGGGAATGAATGAGCCTTAAGAACTTGCTCTGTTCTGTGACTCTTGTGTCAAAATAAGCATGCAAGGATATGGCTACGTAGATTGGCAAAAGCACGTATCCTGTTACTTTATCAACTTTCTTC
This sequence comes from Pongo abelii, assembly GCF_028885655.2. Taxonomy (NCBI): domain Eukaryota; kingdom Metazoa; phylum Chordata; class Mammalia; order Primates; family Hominidae; genus Pongo; species Pongo abelii. Next base: position 18,557,604 of record NC_071991.2, on the reverse strand, counting down.
TGAGCTATCTCTACCTCAACATTCTATATGACCCTTAAGATGAGACGTCTACTGAGCTGCATGTGTTAGAATAAAGTATAACTCAGTGTGCTAATCCGGCTCACACTCCTGGCTCAAAGTTGTCCTAAGTGCATGTGCACACACACGTACACATACACTGGACATATCCGTCTAGTTTTTTCCCTTGATATCACTTGTGAGAAACCCATTCCAACAGTGTAATAAAGGCTAAGAACAACCACATTGACAGAGAGATCTGCCAAGATAATCTGGCCTGTTTCTTGCCTGCAAGCAATCCAATATCCTTTTCAAGAGTTCCCAGACAGCCATACCATACTCTGCCTCAGGCATCACAATTTGCCATATTTTGGGGGGACAGTCTGGGTTTAGCACAGTGCTTGGAACACAAGAAGACCTCAAAAAATGTAAGCTATTATTATTTATATCACCCTCATTATCGTCTATCTGTCCTGCACTTACCTTTCACACTCTTACACCTTGGTTTCTCTGGGCCCTGGGTTTCTCAAGTAAGTGATGAAAGCTGATTTAGGGTTAGCACAGTGGTGAGGGGAAATCCCGGGGACTCATATCCCCATCTTTGTTTTATAGATTAGGCTTCTCTTCCACATCCGATATAAACTGAAGAAGAGTTCCAGAGGCAAAAAGAGCCAGAAAAACCAATGTCCTCGACCGAATCTCTAGTCTTTGGCATCATTTTTTTTTCAGGTACTACATGATATTATATACGGCAAAAGCGATTCATGCTGGTGAACTGAAAATCCATCTGCACTGTGGAAGAAGAGCTGTTCAATGCATCATCAGTAATGTCTGCTCCACGGTGTCTAGGCTACTCGTGGAGGGCAGGGCTTGAGGCTGACACTGTGGACTCCGGGGAAGTGGCAAGTGTAGGAGTGTGGCTGGTGTCTTTCGGGGAGAAGTGGCAGTGCTCACTGTCCTCAAGAAAGGCTTCATGCCTCAGGGCATGCCCCTGAGGGGTCAGGGGCGGTGCTGGGCTTCAGAATCAAGCTCCATAAAACAAATGGCTGCAAATGTCCTTTCCCCAACCTTACAATGCAGTAATTCATAAAACTCTCCAAGGAACATTTTATGGCTTTATATTAATGTTCATTTAGGAAAGAAGTGAAAAGGGCATCGTCAAGATTTTAAAAAATCATTAAAAAGGGTCCACACTAGGGTTAACAGTGATACCTTAGCACAAAAAATGCACTGATATACCATAAAAATTGTTCTAAGGTACTATTTTTTCATCATTTTTATATGACCTCCTTTTTCTCTGCACTTAACTACTGAGATAGAAAAAAAAAGTAGACTGGGTAATTAAATTTTCTCTTCATTTTCATCTTAATTCAATAAATATTAATCAAGTATTTATAATATGCCAAGTGCGATGTTAAGGGTCTGGCGACATAATATCTAATCTCCACTTTCAAGGAGCTCAAAGTTTGTAGATTAAAATAATAAAACAAATGAAAGTAATAATTATCTGTGTACATGTGCAATCATTTATGATGATCTTATATGTATTAACTTTAACTTGATTTTCAGCATTTTGTAGCTAGTTTGCTAACAAAAAACTGGAGCAAAAAAAAAAAAAAAACAAGTCTTGAACACTAGTGATGGGAATAATGGGTGAAGAGCCCTTCTCCATGCTGGAGGGTGGTGTGAAGGACTCATGAGAGCCTTAAAAGAAGTTACGGTCTTGAACGAAAGAGGTGGATGACGTTGGTGGTGCCATCATATTTGCATATACAGGTAAGAAAAGGATAAATAGGGTTGAGTGGGCTGGGTAAATTTAAAAAGAAGAGAGAGAGGGGAACTACTTCTGGGTGGTAGTTTTTTGAAGAGCCTCCTGCAGGCAAGGCAGGGAGTCCCTTAGTCATTCCTTCTTCTTGATGGTTGGATTCTCACCCCCTGGGTATAAGATGCTTTCCTCAGTAGGAAACACATCTGTCAAAGCAAGCACCTGAATGGGAGGCCTCTGTGTCCAGAGAACAGTTCTACTAGCATGATGTCAGAATGAAGACTCTATTAGAAGGATACACACTGAAATTCAGCAGTGGATATTTCTGGGTGGTGGAATTATGAGTGATCTTTATTTTCTTCTCTGTACTTACCTTTATTTTTGAGATTGAACACGTCTCACTTTTATAATAGAAAAGCAATCCATGTTACTTTTCAGAAGGTTAACAACCAGAACAACAGAACATAAAAAGTTGGAAAGAAAGTAAGATTGGGTCTGCACAGCAGTCCAGGTCATAATAGCATCCTTTCAACTAATAGGTGCGCTTCTCACACTCATCTCTATTGCTGTGGACAGTCACAGCAATTCTTCCCATGGGACTCTTGGTGCCATACTTGCTGGCATATCAAGGGTCAGAACCACGCTCACAGATCCTCATCTGTGGGGCAGCAGCTGTAGACCATCAGTGATGACCCTGGTCCAGTTTGGAGGATGGTGGAAAAGCAGCAGGATTGTGAAAGAACAAAGCCTTTTCCCCAGATGACCCAACATCTTTGGTGAATGGGTGGAATGTAAGCTTATCTTTTGCTATTTTGTTGTTTCTGAGCTTGGGAAGGAAAGTAAACTTGTGGATTCCCAGTACATATCAAGCTTGGAGGCCTTTTAATCACATCATTGACAATCACAAAACTCTCCCAAGTCCTTTAAGTATGTTAATGATCTGAGATTTAATCTATATTCTTACCTAGCTTGCACAAACCTATAAATAGGCTCATCTCAGGGTTATTGCTGTTATAAATTAATTATGGAAATGTCAACCAAATCGGGTACGTGCCAGCGGAGTAATGGGAGGGCAGCGATCCACTGAGCAGAGGGCGATTCTGAGGATGCCCTCTGTGCAAAGTTCACAGCCTCTGGCCAGGTTCCATTGGCTTCTAGGGAGTTTAACCTTGAAGAAGACACTCTGGGTTTGTTTCCTCCCAAGTAATGGAGGGAGTCTGGAAAAGTGACTTCCATGACTAGTTCTGTGCCTTCCTCTTCATAGAACCTGTTGTTTCTTTTCCCTCACTGGAAACTGTAGGCAAATTTGGCAGGCCTGCCTTTTTTCAAACAAGACGACAGATAATCTGGAGCTTATCTATATTGGGCTAATGTTAGCTACACCACTGCCCCTCACTGATCCCACTGTTGGCAACTGAAAAATATGGCTGGGAAAAGAAAAGGTGAGTAACTACTGATTCATTTGAAAGGAATGTTTTCCACAGAGAGGACACAATTGTTCTGATGAAGCCTGGAGCCAGCCTGGAATTGTCCAAAGGTGTTGGGAGGTCAAAATAAATTGTGTACTTGGACAGTAATTTCTTTCCACAGGTCAAAGTAGCGAGACTTTATCCAAAGTAGCATATCCTAGAGGACTTACAGGAAACTCAGAAAAGACCTGGCATCCTCACTGACAGAAGGGAGAGGCTACTTCAACTTTAAATTGCTTCCCTTTGGGAGGTGTTCTGGAGTCTCCAGCTCTGAACACAAATTCAAGTTCTGTGGCTCAGGAAGGGATATAACAGTATGCTCACCACAATCACAGTTCACTGAGTGACCTCAGGCACTGTGCTTTACATTCATATTTAAATATTACAACAAATTTTTGAGCTAGGTATTACCCCACTCATTTTATCAATGAAAAAACAGGTCCTGAGAAGTTAACTAGCTTGCTGAAGGCTATAGAGCTTGTAAGTGGTAAAGTCAGAATTTGAACCTCTGTTACTAAAGAGATGAGCTCTTAACCACCATAATACACATGGATATGCTATAGTCTGAGTACACTCAGCACATGACTTATTAAAACATACACATACTTTTATGCCATTATAACAAACTGCAGGCATGTGATACATCTAATTTTCTTCTGTGTGGGGCAGATGTCTTTGGACAACTCCTTTCTCATTCAGACACCAAGGTGTCACCTCTGCTGGAAAAACTCTGTCTCTGGTCTTGTTTAATAGCAGTGAACAATATGGTTAATCCTCCTTAATATATTTAAAAGGCTGGGAGTGGGCAGGGCACAAGGGTAATGAGAGAGAAGTGAGAGGAGAAGCTCTGAGCCATTGGAACCCAGGGTTAGCCTCACGTGAGGGCACACAGAGCTGTCTGAATCCCAGCACTTTGTACTCATTGGACAAATCATTTATCCTCACTCTGAAGACAAGAGAGCTGAGACTAAGAATGCCTAGCACCATCTACTTTGTAGAGTTGTTATGGGGATGGGTAAAAACATGTGTATATACCCAGGATAACTAATGTATCATCATGATCATGACAATCAGTACTTATTTTTTTCTGGCCCAGATCCTATATGGAATTGTATCACTGGTTGCTTTTTTTTTCTTTTTTTCAAAGAGACACGGTCTCACTCTGTCACCCAGGTTGGAGTGCAGTGGTGTGATCTTGGCTCACTGCAGCCTTCACCTCCTGGGCTCTAACAGTCTTCCCATCTGAGCCTCCCACCTGTAGCTGGGACTACAGGCACGCACCACTATACCTGGGTAAGTTTTTTGTAGAGACACGGCCTCACTATGTTGCCCAGGCTGGTCTCAAATTCCTGGCCTCAAGTGATCCTCTCACCTTGGCTTCCCAAAGTGCTTGTATTGTAGGAAGCCATGGCACCTGGCCTCTATTAGTAGACTTTTCATGTGGCTTCATCTTATCCCCACTCAGACTATACATTCCCTGAGGGCAGGATGTCTCATTTATACTGCCTGTGTCCCTTGAAGCACTCAGCACACAGATTTCTTGACCAACAGTGTATTTCTTTTCAAATGGACTTAGTAAGTTGTAATTGAGCACCACTCTATGTGAGGCACTGTGGGGAAAATTAACACAGTTTATAAGTGACTGAATGCTGTGGGGGAAATAACCAAGTAGAAGATGTGATCCCAGCCATTTAGGTCTTTAAATGGACCTAGGAGCACTAGGGTGCAAAGCACTAATGGGAAATAAAACTAGTCAACAGTATGAGGGGGGAAAGGTGGGAATGTGGAAAAGGCCCTGATGTAATGGAGAGAGTAAGATCACTTCTGGCTGGGGAAGATTTCATTATAGAAGGACTTGAGTTGAACATGAAGGATGGCAAGGACTGGATTCAATTTCAAGCAAAGATCTTTACTAAACCAGTTCCCCGCCTCCTCAAGTGAAAATTTTTGCATGTTAGGGATAGGTGAGCTTTGCCTTCCTATAAAAAAAAATCTCTCAGAATGAGCTGTCTCTAGCCATGGGGCAGAGAGAGTGTAGACAGGAGGCCCTCCACACATCAGAATGGCAGATATACAACATGCCAGGCCCCTGGGCAGAGATCCAGGAGTTCAAAACCTGCCACTTACATGTCTTAGGAAAGAGAACAACGAACAAACAAAAAAGCAGATATAAATGTCACTGCCCTCTAGGGTAACCTGATTCTAGGAAGGTTACAGGTTCTGTTTCAGTGGAGATGGAGACAGGCCCCCAGATCTCCCCAAAGGAGTATAAGCCAGACCTAAACCCAGGGAAAGGAAAATATCCTGTTTCCTGATCAACAGCTTCCGTCATAAAGTGCTTTAGGGTCTGTTTCCTGGTCCCTCACAGTGGGTCCTAATTAAATGGGTTTTCCTGCATGAGTTCTTGCATCTCTGGGGATGTCTATGGCCGACAGGGAATAAAACTAAAGGCTATAAAATCATGATGGTGAACAACGGCTTAAACTAGACTCAGTGGCTTAAACTAGACTGCCCACCCTGAACTGCGCTTCCCCTAAATAAAATGAATAAATAAGGTAAATGGAAAGGAGTTTTATATGCCTCTGTGGGCAGTTATTCTTATATTTTCCTTATTTCAGGAGGTAAGAAGGACTGGTACTATGAAGACTTCCAAAAGCCAAGCTTTGAACAGATGTATAGTAAGCTCTAAATACTAAGCAGGATGTTTTAGGGAGCAATGAGGACCATGACTGTTATACGACAAAGAGAAGAAACTGGGTGAGTCTGGAGTTGGCCTCTGGAAGCATCTGGACCTGACTGAGGGTCTCCCAGAAGGCTGGGCTTACAAGTGGTAAGTGCTACAAGGACACAGGCCTAGAGGGCAGGTGGGGAAGGCTGCCCTGGGGGGCACCACAATGAAAGCAAGTAAACTTCATCTTGTGAGTCAGATTACCTAATTACGTGTTGCCCTCTGTGAGAATTCTTTGGCCCACAGCCTTTAGATCAATCTTATTTAAATGCTCCAACCTGTTCTCTAGTGTCCTATTTGTAATTAAAGGAGCTTTTGATGCCAGAGTGCATCAGGGGTTGGAATATCCGCTGAAGCCAGTTTGGTCTATGGTAGATGATTCCTGAGGGATGGCTGAGGCCAGGGTGAGTCTACGGGCAAAAGAGTTGGGGAAGCAAAGTTTAGCAGATTTTTAACACATGGGAAGTCTCTCTCCTCTGCCATGCTTGAAGAAGCTGGGAGGATTTTATCTGGTGAGCTAGCAGATTTCCTTGAAATGTATGATCTGGTAACATAGAACCTTCACCATTGAGAGGCATGACTGTGTCTAATACCTTAGACCCAAGACACACGATGGGATGGAACCGGGCATGACCCAGCGTGTTTGATGCTCTCACTTGTTAAGAGGAGATCCTACCTTAAAAAGCATCATCTGGGGGGCGCTTTCATCCTAAGTAAAAAAAAAAAAAAAAAAAAGCCCCACGAAAAAAACATTTTCTCGGCACAAAGCACTCTCTTGACTCCAGTGAGGAAGGGGTGAGCCTGCTATGTCTGTGTGGCCCTGTGCTTACAGAAGGCATTTAGGAACCAAGCTGGCCCCACAAGGATACGAGAGGCCTGGACATATTTTTAAGCAAGTCAGATTCGTGCCATTTCTTTAAAATCAAAACAAAATATCACCTCATCATGATGCCCTTGGTTTTGTGCTCTTAAAACCAGATTCATGCTGAACTCAGTACACAGACCAACTTACGGAGTCCACAGAAACTGATAAAACTAGTATTTTGGAGTGACCTGGTGAGGAATGGCTGCCCATAAACAGAGGAGGGATTTGCTAACTATGCAGGTTTGTTGCCAGGCCATTATGGCTTATTTAAAACAGGCTAACGTTTCCTTTGGTTACATGCTGAAATTCATAAAACTTTTGAACATGTTATGTTAGTCTTATAAAATTGGAATGTATGTGTACAGTATATTTTAAAGACGTTCAAATATTAAGCATTTCACACAAGCTGTGAAAAATGCTTGGCACCCCTCCCCCGTCCTTCCCGTCTTCCCTATTTCAGCATCAAATGTTATTCAGGGATAATGAAAAACAGAGAAGTCTATGCCTGAATAACTAGGTTGTCTAACTGCATTACGGGAAAATGAAAGATCAGACTGTGATTGGAAAGAGCCAACTTAACAGCTACAGAGCCTCAGGAAGGACATACATCTTGTAACCAACAAAGTTTACTGATGTAGCCCCCTTGATACCTGATTCAGTGCCATACTTCTGGTGATAGAAATTTAATTTCTCTCCACTGAGCTCCACAAGGATGGTATTCAACTGGAGGGGTTAAACTTAACGTGAAACAAGGATCTGAGGCCCTTTCTGTGATGTCTAATCCAATCAGAGATGACAGAGTGGTAAGAACAGGAGCTGGCCAGATCTCAGAAACTAATGTTTTTCTTCAAATACGCCTGTTTCTACTTACAGATCTATTACCCTAAAAATGCAGACTAGTGTGTTGAAATATTGATTATGAATTGTGAGTCTCCTAAATCCTTTTAAACAAAGCTTACCTCATTGTAGTTCCAGCATTCTTATCCCCATTAGCAAATACATTTTTAATGGCTGGTAATTATTTTAAAAAATATTTTAGTACACTTACATGCAAATATAGTGTGCATAAATCAGTTACAATGTAAACATTCTAATTCTCCATGTTCCCCCGTTTACCCAGCAACTGGGTAGAGCTCTTGGCTTTAGAAAGCTCATTAGAGAATGCTCTTCCATGATCTGAGATTGTAAGTTACGGTACTGAAAAACAAACAAACAAAAAAAACCCACCCCAAAACAAAAGCCCCAAAACCCAAACAAGAAACAAAACAACTTGCCTGCTGATATATAAATCAGACATGGCTAGGAATTCTAATTTCGGGTTCTCTCATATAAATCGTAACTCGGTCCATCAGTCTGTTCTCAGGAATGGGAGTACAGTGGGATGTGGCACACTAGGTAAAAGCTATGCCAAAGGACTCTAGGACTATCCGAGGGTGAAGAGTAGCACGGTGACAATGTAATTTTATTCTCTATGGTTTTAAGCGTGATGGGAACCATTCTGAATGGCCAATACCCAGAGCATGTGGGAGGACACACCACTGTGTGTTGGCCCACTTGAGTAACTGAATGGATGCCTTTTTGAGGGCAAGGGCAGACTCCAGCCATAACTGACCTCTCTGCCCCCATCTCCCAGTGCTCTGGCTCTCCCCCTCTCCACTCTGGCCCAGTCAGCCTGCTTGCTATTCCTCACACACACTACCATGGACAATGCTACCTTATGAATCCCCGTGCATACTGCCTGCACTGCTGTCCCTCCCCACCTGCCGACCCCACCACACATACACCCACCGGATCCGCATCTCACCTCCTTCAGATCTTCACTTAAATGCCACCTTGTCAGCAAGGCCTTCCTTGCATCCCTCCCCACTGTATTTCCCTCCCTGCTATTTTTCTCTCTATAGCACATCATCCCACACACCAATTAGTCTACATACTTAAATGTTTTTGTTTATCTCTCCCCACTATCAGCTCCAGGAAGGCGGGAGAGAGATATTAATATCCCCAGCGCCTGTAATAGTGCCTAACATAGGGTAGGTATACAAAAAATATTTGTTAAAAAATTAATTGAAACTAGGGAGGCTGATAAAATGATTTTGAGGTACTTGAATACAGAACTGAAAATTTTCTTACATATCTCAGAGTGTTCATTTATGAAAGAAGGACACACCTGCTTTTTAAATGTTTTCAACATCCTCTGAAAAGAAAACCAAGTCCTTAATTTGATTTGAGCCATATTTCCCCCTCCCTCCCTTTCCCCCATTCTACACCTAGCCAATTCTGGATGCCTTTTTTTTTTCCTTTTCTTTCTAAAGATTGGTATTCAGAAAGTCATGAGAAACCTGCATGAAAGAATGGCCATGTTTTGTTGATTATAGCCATAAACTCTAGAAACAGTATATCCAACAAGGGACTTACTCAAATACCAATTGAATTGGAACCTCTTTCTTCAAGAATCCTTCTTTCAACAGCCTTTGTGCGGTGAAATAGACATATCCAGTGGGCTGCTGGGTTAATTACAGCTCTGCATAACTCTAACTGTCCCAGGGGGAAGAGCCCAGCTCGCTTGGCCTGTTTAAAGGTGTCACTTGCTTGACTTCCTTCTTGATCTCCTTATATTATTTCCAGCCTGCCCTTCCTTTCCCGGGAATGATTCCCTGTAAAGATATCCAGGAAGTTCGCAGGCTGAAACACACTGCGGGGGGATCAGATCCCCATGGCTTTTATTGCTGACACAGACTACTAGACAATGCCCTTTGTTGCTGGTTTGGCTGGAGGGCAAAAGAAAGGGGAGCAAGGGGAGAACCAGTTCAGATGCTGCTGTTCCCGGTGGGGTTACAGACCATCTCTACAACCATAGGCTTCTACTTCTCTGCCTCTTTTCTCCTCCTCATTCTCTCCCCGCCTCCACCCTCTTTCCTTTATCAGGCTGCATTGTGTCCACTTACTGACTTAAGTCTCTACATAACTGCACCCAAAGCTTATCCAGCCTCAGTTTACATACACGTCCAGGGATGAGCCAGATGCTGCGTGGGCCCAGTCCATGTTTAGATAGCGCTGACTCTAGGAAGCATATTTTATATATGGAAAAGAAATCTGTCACAGTACTAACTGCTGTGGCCAAATTTAATCTCTTCTCTCTATTGAGCAGACTTCCAAACATCTGAATCCAGTGATTCACCTTGACCATGAGGCTCTCTTTACCTTAAACATCCTTATTTCCATCTGCCACGTCTCCTGGATTTTGAGTTTTCACAGTGGGGTGAACTGGTTCACTAGAACTGGTTCTCTGATGTTCCTTTCTCTGTTGGGTGGGGCTGGCAGTGGCCAGCTGAATACGGTGCTGAGGTCATCCAGGAAGCTTTGTTAACCACCTGGTTCTTATCCTAAAAGACTTCAGAGATTGGGCAGGGGAGGGAGGATAAAAACCAATCCCTACCAGTCACTGTAAAAACCAAATACCATTTAATACTGTTAGTTTTTTCCTCAGGCAAATAACACTGTTGCTAATATTAGGGTGAATTTTTACTAAGATTTCTAGGCCATTCTCATATCTACCATTGCTAAGCCATGTATGTCATGCTATCCTTGAAGAGCCAGCCCATCACACTGTGCTGGGCTTATCTCCAGACTGAGTCTCTAAAACCATGAACCTGGCCGGGCGCGGTGGCTCACGCCTGTAATCCCAGTACTTTGGGAGGCGAAGGCAGGCAGATCACCTGAGGTCAGGCGTTTCAGACCAGCCTGGCCAACCTGGCAAAACCCCATCTCTACTAAAAATAAAAAATTAGCCGGGCGTGGTGGCGGGTGCCTGTAATCCTAGCTATTCAGGAGGCTGAGGCAGGAGAATCGCTGGAATCCAGGAGGCGGAGGTTGCAGTGAGCCTAGACCACATTACTGCACTCCAGGCTGGGCAACAGAGCAAGACTCCGACTCAATTAAAAACAAAACAAAACAAAAACAAACCACGAATCGGATGTTATCAATTATATGGCAAAAAACCTTCCAGTGGCTTCCCTCTCCCTCAGGACATCTGATATCCCCCATAGCCTGCAAGGACAAGCCGTGCTCTGGCCTCTCATGCTTGCTGTCACTGATATCCAGCTACTCAGGCTTTCTAGAGATGCCAAACATGTTCCAGCCTCAGGGCCTTTACTCTTGCTGTTCCCTATACCAGGTATAGTTTTCCCCCAGATTTGTGGGTATCTACCTGTTTCTCTTTATTTGGGCCCTTCCTTAGAGAAGCTGCCCCTGATCACTGTATCATAAATAGCACCCCCCTCCCACCTTGCTCTTATCTCCTTAGCCTTTAAATTTTTCCTCCATATTCTTTACCATCATCTGACATTGCATGCAGACACCACACACATTTCTTCATTGCTCACCGTCCGTACTAGGAGAATCAACCCAGAAGTAGCCGCTCCGTGATGGATGTATGACTGGCATGTAACAGACACTCAAATACTTGTTGACTGTATGAATGAGTTTTCTTTTTTAAATTCTGACTTGGCCATCTGAAGCTATCTGTTTTCCTCACAACTTTCTGCCTTCTGCAAATTTGGTGCAGAATAATTATTACCCAACTACTGACGATTATTTTGTATAGGGCAGAGTCCCGTGACGTAACTGTAGAATGACCATCAACTTGATCAGTTCAACAAATTCACCAATTTGCTGCAGCCACTCCACAGTTTCCCACCGAATCCACAAAGGCTTCATAAAAGACCTTGTCGAAGACCTTGAGAAGGGAGTGAGACTGCCCTTTCCACTTTCAGTATCTGCCTAGTAAGCTTGTTAAAAAAAAAAAGGTGCTAAGCTCCAGTGACAAGTCTTAGTGACCTGACTCTTTGATTCCTGCTTCCTCTTCACCAGCCTGCTCCATGCTGACCGGGTCTAGGATCCTGTAGAGCACCTGATGCTCACTGACCTGTGGCTACAGAACGCTCCTTTCTCTTTAAAAAGTTCGCAGTGTATTTGCCCCCCTCTAGTCTCCCAGCCTCTCTCCTGATGTCCCACCTTTCTCCAACATCTCTGGCAGGGAGGGGTCAGTGATTTCATTTACAAGATCTCTCAGCATGTGGGTAGGTAACTTGTCCAGGTCAGGAAAATGTGAGCTCATTTAAATCTTCAAGGCAATCTCTTTACTGATCTTGGATCTAAAGTCCCTTTAAGCCAAGAAAATTCTATACCTTTCCTGCTAAAGATCATATTCTGGACAGGAAGGTAGAGCAGGAGGTGAACCTCTCTGCTTTCTCTGGGTCATCCATCAACACCACACCTCCCATCCAAGGACAAAGCCTCCTTCTTTTCTTAATCTTGATCAGAACATAAAAAACAAAATTACGCTGAAAACCCTACTTATCCTTAGGGTTTCTGTGAGCTTCAGTTAATGTGGACACAATGCTCCTAGTCTGGGTCACATGTTTTCCCTCAAATCACCCTCACTGGTTGTTGCATATAAGCCCCATCTCTCTCTTTCACCAGAGCCAACTGTTGAGTCAAAATAACAACTGTATAATAACAAAATAAGGCTGATGGAGTCTCTTGATGCCCTCCTTCAGCCTCAAGCCTCAGAATCTTCTTGTCTTCTCTGGCACATATCAGATAAGTCCTCAACTCTGTATCTGAAGGTAGGGTGATTACTTTCTCCCACTGACATTTCACCAAGCAATTCCTTTTTGGAAAGGAGCAGGACAGAATTAGACCTTGCTTCCTCCAACCTCTAGGAGAGGAAATGCCCAACACATGTCAAGAATCTCTCAGAAGTGCTGGCTTTGGACCACAGTCCCTCTAGCAGTGGAGATTAAGGACAGCCTCAAACGTCAAAGTCAGGCCTGTAAGATGCCAGTGCTGCTCACCTGCTTATTGTGATACTTTGTTAATTTACTTACTCTTACCAGGGCTTACTTTCCTCACATATAAAATGGGGATAATGAAAGCAACCACCCTGTTGGGTTGTATAAGAATTAAGTGATATAATACAAGAAACTTCCCCCAAAAAATCAAAGTCAATAAATACACTGTTTGACACAAGAAGTATTCAATAAACACTAACAGTTATATTTCTGTTATGCCTCCAATATGGCATCTGTTTCTCTCCCAGTTGATCCCAACCTAAACACACTACTTTCTCTGCCTGCTGGGTCAGATTTTGATCCTAGGTCTCATCCCATCAACTTTCAGTCCTACCCAATAAGGTTATTTACTTGGCCAGAGGTAGAGAGAGGTTTTCTGGAGTCTGAAGCTTAAACTCTTGTGGAGGGTGCCTTTTAAGAAAATGAATACAAAGTTATGAATATAAAATTAGGTATGAGGCCTTGGATGAGATCCCAGCAAGTGAAGGGCCTTGAGGCTTTCAGCCATTAGCCTGGGTGAATCCACCTCTGTTTAAACCCTTTTTATGCCTTGTGCAGTAGAGAGATCAAAGGCTGTGTGGAAGTCAGACGTTTATCTCAATCACTTTGGAGTCTCTATTTCCTTGTTTGTAAAATGAAGCGAATAATGTCTCATTTAGTTCCCACAACCAACCTAGGAAGTAGATAATTGTTTTACATTCTCTTCCATCAGTTGCCAAATCTTGCTTATTTGATCTCCAAGATGAATTTAGCTCCTTTTCTTCTCTCAGCCCCCACATTGCCTACTCTGAGTCACCATTCTCTCTCACCTGGGTAACAGTCTCTCCTCACTGCGGATCTTCACTCTGGCCTCCCTCAATCTGTCCTCCACACAGCTGCCAGAGTTATCGTTTAAATGACAAATTTGATCATGTCTATCCCTGCTTTAAATGCTCCACTGACTCCCAATTGATCTTTTCAAGACTAACTGTACACACCCGCACACACGCACGCAATCTGTTACTTAACGTTTTTGTCTCACACTAATGTTTAAAATCGATACATTTTATTTAACAGGTATTCTGAGATTGTGAACAGATATTATTCACTTTTCTTTATATGTGCATGGAATAGCTATAGAATTGATCATGTATTTGTCCACAAAGAAAACCTTAACCATCGCAGGAAAGCGGACACTATAAAGGTTGTATTTCAGCTTACATTCTAAGCACAGGGAACATGCCCTTTTTGTTTGTTGCCACATCCCAAAAGCCTTATTCACTACCTAGCAGAGAGTAGGTTTTGGTAAATACATGGCAAAGGAAAGAAAAAATGAATGCATGCATAACAGATATCACTAGCTAAGCTGCTTTTCACATAGAAGATACTGAAATTCACTATGACAATGTTCTGAGTATTCTTAGGTTGAGAGGCAAGGATATAATTACTACATAATTATTAGTTCATATTAATCATTAGGTACCAAAAATGTCCTCCTTCCCATGACATAACAATTTCTTCCATATCAGCTTGTTTCACTGTTTATCAAGAAGTGCTTCTTCTTCAACATGAAGGACTCTTGTTTGGGTGGGTGTCCCTTTGGGCTACCTAGTTTTCCCAGATTTACAAAATGTGTTCCCTTGCTGGTTAAGAGTCTGATACTAGTGTCATTTTAAAATCACTGACCACACAGAGTCAGCTATATCTGTTCTCTCCACCGTGTTCCAGGTCAAGATGACATGGTGAAACACCACTTGCACTGCCTATCCACCTCTACCCACCTCCTGCCCGAGACTTTCCATCCTAACTGTGCTTCCCTGACCGCTGCTCTGTGCTCCACAGTCGCTGTTTCTCCCTCCACTCTGTCTCCCCCAGCAAGCAGGCTTGCTGGAACCCCTCCTGCCCACTTGTATGGGGGTACACAGACAGCTGTGGTTTTGCCTCCTGGAGCAAGACCAGCACGATTACTCAGGTCCCTTCTCAGCTTTGCACTGCTGGAGAAGAACACGTGTTGTATGTCTAGGGAAACTAGGCTGCCCAGAGGGACACTCACCCAATCGCGAGTCTTTGTGGTAATCCTGATGACCTCCCACGTTTACTGCAGCAGCCCATAGGACTGCATGGAATATGAGGCAGAGGATCCTCTTCATAGGGCCCCTCTATTCCCCGATTCTCTCCCTCATTGTCACTGGCAATTACCTGCAAATTTCCACCAGTTATCATCGGCCCAATGACTTCAAGAGGCCAGGTTGTAAGCCACCTTGGAAGTAAAGAAGAAAATATCCAAGGATTTTACCTGTCCTCACATTTCTCCAGCTTCTGGCCAATGTGAAGGAATTTAACATACCCTGTAGCCTGTCCTAAACTATGTACACCTGAAGCCTGATTTTTCACTGGGTCATGAGAAACCTCTCCTACTGAGAGGTTTCAGGCAGTTGTGAGCAGCCTGAAGAGACACCACTGGGACAGTCCTTCCTGACCTCTCCAAACCATGTCACTGTAAATGTCACAGAGCCAAGTGGCTCCTCCAACCTGCTTTCTGTTCAGTAAGGGGAGGCAGAAGAAAACTTCCTGAGGCCAAGTCCTTCTGGCGTTTTTCCTCTCAAAGTTGCAGGACCAAACTGAGGTGAGGGCAGAGGGCTGAGAAAAGCTTCATTCAACCTCTGAAAGTCAGTAGAAGTAGGCCGGCTGGTGTACTTTCTTGATTTTCTCTTCTCTCTCCCTCTCTCTAAAAATGGGAAGCAGGAGGAGCTAAGGATGCCATAAATGAGAAGAAAGATGCCAGATGGAGGGAGGCAGAGGAGGTAAGAGAGATAATGATGAGGGCACAATGCCCAAGTGCAGAAATAGAGGAACGGGACTTGCTCCTCCAAAGTGAAACAACCCATAAACAATAAAGAAATCCCAGAATAACCGACATGAAAATTTCTCATCCTGGTATCCAAGACCCTGAAAGTGTATTAACCTAGACCTACCTCAACCTCACCGACCTCATATTCCAGTTAACCAGAAATGCACTCCTTTTCCACAAAACCATGCTGATTACCATTCCAACTACCTGGAGCATCTTATTCTGGCACTTTCCAAAATAAACTCATACCTTAACCCCTGATCAATGCCAGCTCTCTTGGGACAACTCTGGGTCTTATAATATTAGGTAATGAATGCAACCCTCTAGCAGACTAATTGTACTAGCTGTGAGACCCTAGGCAAGTTACCTAAATGTTCTGGGCCTCAGTGACCTTATTTACGAATAGGATGATAAAAAGGGTACTTACTTTATTGTGTTGTTGCAAAGATCAAAGAACTTGGTTTATGTGAAGTGCTTAAAAGTATCTGGCATATAGCAAGTGTTCAACAAATGCCACGGTTTATCACACATTCTTGTACTTGATTGTACGTTGCTCTGAGTGACTTGGGGATGCATTCATAACTGCCTCCTCTGCTTTCTCAAGCAGGCTAGGCACTCTTAGAGAACAGTTGTTATGTCTAAAACCTATTTGAGGTACTCCAAAGCTGTGCACATAATAGGGATGGAAAGAGTTCCAGAAGAGCAATATCACTGAGCATCTACCATGTGTGAGGCAATGCAATAGATGGTGAAGAGACAAGAACAAAGCTCTGCGGAGCTTACCTCAGGGTCACAGGGAGTGTGGGAGGAGGCAAACATTTTCTAGATTAACAGGCCCCCCTTTCCTGTGCCTGCTCCCACATCCTTTGGGAAGAGGCTGGTGGCATGCTTGCATTTGTACTAAGCACAGCTACAGATTTGTTGAACATTGTGTTTTGATTAAAAATTAATAGCTGCATTTGACCCACATGGATTAATTTCACTTTCTCTAAGTATCCCCTTAATTGACAAACTACCATTAGGTGAAAGAACCAATTAAACAGAGCAAACTACTCCCTCCGCCAGTCTTCATCCTCCTTCCTCCCTCTCCATGGTGTCCTGCCTGAATGTTTTAATAGACTATTTCCATACTAGCACAATGAGATTAATTACTCAGCAAACACACAAGAACAAAGGTGGGAGGTGTGCTCCACGCGGTGCAAGGCCATGCTCAATCTACCAAAGGGCAAGCGGGTGAAGACTTGGGGAAGGGAAGAAAGACAAGAGATCCACTTCCATGACCTCAAAAGATTGACAAGTGCAGTTCTTGTCAATTAATTGGCACTCCCAAGCTTATCAGCCATCAGAGGCTGCTCAATGTGCTGATTTATCACAGTTTGGCAAAACTCCTTGATCAACTCCCTGGAATGTGCTGGCAAGGTTATTCTAAATATAAGCTGGACAAAGTCCACTTCTTGCATGCTGCAACAAGTACTCCAATGTCCTACCAAGGGGGCGTGAAACTCCCTCTCACGTTAAAGTCAGAATGTCAAATGGGAAGACTATGCTTATCTGGGTCTTAAGAACAGAAAAATACAGCTGGGCCTTAAAGAATACTTTCTGCTAGGGTTTTCTACCGGTTTTTAGATTTTACTATTTGAGTGTCTCTGTGCTCCTTTTCAAGGCTCTGCCAAAGTGAGTGAACAGGAACACTGTACCTTTATTGTGGCTGGAGAGCTCCAAGAAACTTCTACTAGAGATGGGTCCAAAACAGCTCACTGCCCTGAAACAGGAGATGTGTAGATCTAAACCCACCTTTCATCTGGAGACTCACAGGCCTACAGCTTTCTAGTGAAAGTATCTGAACCCAACCAAACTTGCCAATCAAAATTTAGGCTCAGGTAGTTGGAGAACCAAATGAGTGATGATTGACTTTGTTCTCCCCAGCAGATTTTTTTTTTTTTTTTGAGATGGAGTCTCGCTCTGTCACCCAGGCTGGAGTGCAGTGACCCAGTCTTGGCTCACTGCAAACTCCGCTTCTTGGGTTCAAGCAATTCTCCCTGCCTCAGCCTCCCGAGTAGCTGGGACTACAGGCACCTGCCACCACACCTGGCTAATTTTTATATTTTTAGCAGAGATGGGGTTTCACCATATTGTTCAGCCTAGTCTCGAACTCCTGACCTCAGATGATCCACTCACCTTGGCCTCTCACAGTGCTGGGATTACAGGTGTGAGCCACCGCACCCAGCCCAGATTTTTTTTTAGTGGCAATATCCAGTGGTGACTAGGAGATCTATCTAGATTAATGATCATGTCATGGTTGTACATGATCACAACTATAGGATGTAGAGAGAAGTGCAGGAAATAAATTTTTTTTAAAAATTGGAAGGGCCCTTAGAAATTATTTACTTCGCTAGTTTCTCCTCCAACATCTTATTATGAAAATTTTCAAACATATAGAAAAGTGGTATTTTAGAGTGAACACCTATATACCCACCACTGACTTTATTAACACTGTACTACACTTGCTTTATCATGTGTCTCCCCATCTACCCAGCTCATTACGTATCTATCAATCCATCTTCTTTTTAATTGCTTTTTCCAAAAAAGAAAAACCCCAATCAACCCCTATCCACTTTATTTTATTGTTTTTATTTTGTTTTTGTTTTTTCGACACGGAGTCTTGCTCTATCATCCAGGGTGGAGTGCAGTGACTCGATCTCAGCTCACTGCAACCTCCACCATCCAGGTTCAAGCGATTCTCCCACCTCAGCCTCCTGAGTAGCTGGGACTACAGATGCATGCTACCACACCCGGATAATTTTTGTATTTCTCATAGAGATGGGGTTTCACCATGTTGGCCAGGCTGGTCTCAAACTCCTGACCTCAGGTGATCTGCCTACCTCAGCCTCCCAATATGCTGGGATTACAGGCGTGAGCCAGCACACACGGCCCCTTTCTGCTTTAAAAAGCTATTTAAAAAACACTTTCTCAAATCAACTCTTTTGAGAAAGGCCAATGAAATGGATAAAAATCAAGCTTCTCTGATTGATGCAGAGTCAGAGTTAGGCCCCTGATGTCCTGACAACCCACGCCCACCTCCACCTGTCCCCAGGTGCCAAGGAGGACCCTAAGAAATGACAGGCAACTCCTCACCTAGGAAGGGTGTGGTTCTATCCTACCACACCCTTGTTATGTGTCCTAGGGTAATTTATCTCATTACCGTTCAGTTTTCTTCGTTGGAAAGAGGAGATGATAATTACACAAAACAATTCAAAACTAGCAACATATTCCTGGCACATAATAAGTAAATGCTTTCTCAATGTTAGCTGTTACTATGATCATTACTAGTATTAATATTATCATTACCACCACATGTCTCTGAGAGAATGCAGCTTCAAAGCGGATGCGCACCTAAGAGGAAAATGATGGGAAGCCTGGGTGGGAATGCAGGGACTCAGATCCCACTGCGGAGCCCATCATCAGTCTTTGGTAACTAAGCCAAGCTCACAGTGGTACATAATTGAGAAAAACGCTTGTGTCCTCCCTCTCTTGAAGGGATGGTTTAAAGATTACATGGGAGGGTAAGTACAAACATTCAGGAAGCAGAATTTCTGCAGCAATTCGAAGTGTTCCTATTGACATTATTAAAGGTGTTGTTCCAGGCACTGATGAGCTGTGATAGCCATGATGTCACTTGAAAATAAAGAGTTCCTTTTTTCTGCCCTTAAGTTACCTACCAAAGTTGTTCAGGGTGACTTTTCCAACACTCTTATTGCTGCCGTCATCTTCCCCTAAAGAAAAATCTCATCATCCTGTTTCTCCATGAAACCAAACTAAACCAAAGCTTCAACTAATCCAGGGGTTGGTTTTTCAAGGTCCTTTATGATCTGACACCCAAATGCCTTCCTAGACTTATCTGTCACCACTTACCTTCTTCCCTTCCCAAACCCACGGCTCATACCTGCCAGGTCTCCCAATCCCCCAGTTCTTCTGGGGCGTACCATCCCATTCCATGTGTCTGTGATTTTGCAGAGCCGAGAAACGCAGGACTGAATGGGCACCAGCAAGGCACCATGCAGGCATTTTTACAAGCTTTCTCACACTAAAGCATACTAAAGGGTTGAGAACACTTCCAGTGATACCTTACAGACCAGGAAATGGAGACAGAGACATTCGAAGTAAATTAAGCCAGGCCTCAGGGCTGATAAGTGCCAGAGGCCTGATTCTCACAATTGGAAGCCGAAGCTGACCCCACTCTAAGACCAGGCTCAGCGGGTGGGGTGGCTCACGCTTGTAATCCCAGCACTTTGGGAGGCTGAAGCAGGTGGATCACCTGAGGTCAGGAGTTCGAGACCAGCCTGGCCAATGTGGTGAAACCCCATCTCTACTAAAAGTATAAAAATTAGCCAGGCATGGTGGCACATGCCTGTAATCCCAGCTACTCAGGAGGCTGAGGCAGGAGAATCACTTGCACCTGGGAAGTAGAGGTTGCAGTGAGCCAAGATCGCGCCATTGTACTCCAGCCTGGGCGACACAAGTGAAACTCTATCTCAAAAAAAAAAAAAAAAAAAAAAAAAAAAAAGACCAGGCTGTCCTTGCTGAGGTTGCCTGCCTCCTTCTCCGGTTGGGGACCTCTCAGGACACGGTCCGCTGCCACTCCTTCCGGGAAGCCCTCACCTTTCTGGTCCCTCCTTCGACGTCCTGTGGCACTTTGCACAGACTTCAGGGGAATCAGAGAGAAGATGCAGCAACAGCACAAAGTAGGCAGGGTTCAGAGCTGGGCAGCCCTGCTTGGAATCCTGGTTTTAAACTTCACTAGTTGGTGGTGAGTTCCCTCCTCTATACAGTGTGGAAAGTGATGCCTCCACCTCCCAGGGCTGTGGGAGTGACTGAATGAAGTAACGTCTATTGGGTGCCTGGTCCATGGGGCCTTGCTTGTTCAGTGTTAGATCCTCCACCCTTCTGCAGAATTGTTATGTTCCTGTTGTAAAGACTGGACTCATAGTCATGAGGGCACACTGAGGGCTGGGGCTGGCTTTGCTATGAGGACCATGAGACTCTCTGCCCCACAGTCTGGCTCTGTTGTCCTTGGCTTACCCTGGAAGAAGTCTCACTGAACCTACAGTGCACTTCATCCAGTAGGCACCCAAAGGTAGCTCCCAGGTCTACATTCCAATCCCCGGCCCATCCCCTTTGAGCTGCAAAGGAGCCTGAGGCACTGCTTTCATTACTTCAGTTTTACAGGTAATTAAGGCCAGGTGAGTGGGCTGTGTATTTTGTAAAACACACAGTGCCTTGTCTGAGTTTGGACTTAGGTTACACTCTGAGATGGTTTCCCAAAAGTAACTGAGAACACTGATAAGAATGTCTTCTCTGGACACAGCCAGCCAGGAGTTTTAAAAGAGCTGGGGCTCACATGGACCCTGGACTATGACAGCTTAGCTATTGGAGTGGTGAGCTGGCCTTGAAGTGTATGACAGTTCACTAATGGGCTAGGAACTTTGTAGAGAAACACACTCAGCTTATACCCAGAGTTGAAGATACCACTTTTGGAAACCAAACACCTTCCATTTCTCCTGGGCGCTTATTCCAGAGTCTTCCTAATCAAGAACTACATTGTGCCTCAATTTCAAGGATGGTCAGCAAACATCATTTTCCCACCACTAAATGCTATGCAGAAAGAAATCTGTTCCCACAGAATCTAGTGAGACAAAGAAGAAAAAAGCCACATGACTAATGACCTGAAGCAAAGCATGGGTGTTTGTAATCCAAATTAACAACTAAGGGTAGGAATATGGCATCTGTTCTTCCTCACTTTTAGGTTTAAATGAAACTCAGTCTTAGTTCTCTCTCCCCAGGGGAAACCACACAACCACAGCTAATAATGAAGAGAGTCCTGAGCCATCCTATGTGTGGACTGTCTGCATTGTGGCTGTCTCTGAGGAGGCCCGGGTCGGGAGTTTAAGTTGCAGGGAGCGACAGGCAGCCGCGCTGTCCATGGCCCTGAGATCTCTCAAGTGTCTCCGGTGTGGATGGAGCAGCTTGCTGCTATTCCCCCTCAGTGGTCCATGCTGCAGTGAGGTGCACAGCACAATTGTCAAGAAGCTCCACAACAAATTCTGGGTGACGCAATCTAGCAAGAAAACACAAGCTCCCACCAGACAAGGAAATGGCTTTTCCGTGTTTGGGTTTATTCCTAAAGTATGGTCCCCGAGGAGAAATTCCTGAAAAAATTCCCCACCAATTGCCTGGAAACATCAACAAAGGGAGAAGGGAGGTGGAACATGCCTCCCCCTTCCCTCCACCCTAAAAAACAACTACTTCCTGTTTAAGGATCAAAAAAAGAGGAGCAATTCACCTACTAACAAAGCCCGGCCACTTGGCAGCCATCCAAGAATCTAAAGCGAAACCTTGAATTTTGAAAACATAATAGACAAGAGAGTCAGCTTTAGAAAAGATTTCATCTATCAGCTAACAAGAGGCTGGGGTCATGAAGTAGGGTATTCTTTATACTTGAGAGACCATGCTAAAAATCTCAGAAACGTACCAGAAGGACCTGAGCTGGGGGGAGCCAGGCGCGATGCTCTTAGCATGTAATAGAGGTTGCTGTTTCAAGGAGGCTTATCATTTCTTCTGACATCCTGACAGAAATGTGTAATATAGAAGTTTAGCAATGTGGGCAGGTTAAATTATACGAGGCAGAGGAAATCATTTCGCTGTGAATTGGAGCATTGCTGTGGGCCACTCCAGGCTGAGCCGGCAGCCTCCTGCCCGGGCCCCCACTGCTCCTTCTAGAAGGAGGGGTGGCCTGAGGCAGACGCAGTCTGGAAGAATGTGGGCTCCAGGGCTCGTGTTTACTAAGTAACACCCTTGAAAGGGAATTCAGCCTTTTCTAGGCCCCCTCTCACTCTCTTGGAAATGGGAAGCGTGTGGCCTGAGGGGCCCTTAGAACCCGAGAAGAGGACATACAAGTCCAGTGGGTGTTTCAGCAAAGCCCTCTGTTCTCCACCATTTCTCTACACCCAGGAAGTAACAAAAAAGCACTGTTCAACAAAATGGCTCAGAAGATTCTGAAGGGCCTTTTAATCATCAGAGAAAGATTAAATTCCACTCAGTAAAATTTGAGTTTAGCATAGTTAACTGCAGCCTGAGTCTTTTAAACTGGGCATCTGCGGCTCTGTATGGGACACATCCCTATTGAGCAGACTGACTCATCTGTACCACCATGGTAGATCCCACTCCCTCCACCACCCCCGCCTCTGTCCAATGCAGTCCATCCACAAGGCAGAAAAAAACTACATATCAAGGCACCTTTCCTCACCAGGACAAAAATACTTGTCTTTCCACCGTACTTTAGTTATATTGGTTGTGGACAGAAGAAATGAAAACTGCTTCTGTGTGATTTGTGACTGGGTTTCCTGGTGGATTCAGAGCAGTTCCCTCCTCAGGTGAGAGGCGCTGTTCCTCTGTTCCTACCCCTCTTGCAGGAGAGAGGACGTGTCTGAGGTGTGGACACAAAGGGAGGGAAATCATGATCCTCAGTGACCACTGGCATTTTTAATAAGGCGATAGCTACTAAGCACCACCTGTGGCATGCAGGACTTCATCACACCTAATTAAACCATTCCAAGGGGTGGGTAAGGTGAGCCCCGTTTACAGGTGGGAAAACTGAGGCCTCCTCACACAGCTGGTGGGCACAGCCCCGGTCAGTTATTATAGTTTCCACTACACTGAGCTGCCTGGAAGAAAGGGAATGTAAGGCTGTGTCCCCACACCTAGAGCAGCACTGTTCACTGTCACACTGACTGTCCCGGGTACAGGAGTAGCATCTCACACACACTCCGTTTTGGAGGATGCATTTGAAAAAATAGAGCACATTAATAAACAGTCCTGATCAAGCACCTGCTTGGGGGTGGAGATGAAGATGACTTCCTGAACTCGACTTTCAGGCTTCTCCTGCAGCCGCTGCCCCAAAGGCAAGCTGCAGGAAGTCGCTGCAGGGAGGCAAGGCTGCAGGGGCCCAAGCAAGTCACACTTCACACTCCAGGGCCCACCAGCTGACATGCGCAGCCAGGTGAAACCAGGTTGAAAATCGACATCCAGGGTGGCTGCAACTGGGAGGAGAGGTCACCAGAGGTGGCTGTGTGGGAGTGAGGGGTTAGGGATGGAGAGGCAGAACTTCTTCCAGCCACAGTGAGTGGAGCCAGGCTGGGATGGCCCAGTTGTGTGCTCTGAACACCTACGAGTGGACACCTAGATCCTCCAGCCAGAAGGCTGGCCTGCCTGCCCTCAGCAGAGAAGTGTGCCCAGGGCCACTGCCTTCAGTCACAGTGCAGCCCTGCTAGTGGCTTCTGGCCCCTTCCCAGTTCTTCCATCCTCTCTATGTGGTCTGGAAATCTCGCTGATATTGGTGTCTCTGAACACTTTACAGTAAGTGGGCATTAATTAATGCTAACTGACAACAGAATTTCTCCCTAATTGCACATGACACTCGCACTAAGAGAAAACATGTTCATTTGGATAGATGTTATTACGGTGAGTATCACAAGAATTAACAATGATTTGCTAACGATATGAAGTAAACACTCTTTAAGAGTTCCCTTTAAGTAAAGTAAAAGTAAAAGTAAAATTTTTTAGGTGTGATTGTTAATTACAGTAACAATTTGGCCATGGCTATGTAAATCTTACATGGATGGAGTTGGTGGGAAGTAGCTGGGGGCACTAGAGCCAAAGCCAGTGGGCCAGTCTGCCCTTGAGCTTCTGTGCTGGGTTAGGGGGAAGTTGAGGGTTTTTAAAGCACCATGATGTGCATACATATAACTTGTGCATAAACATCTTACTACATCCTCACAGCAATCCTGTGAGGCAGGTATTAGTATCATACTAGCTTTAAAGCTGAGGATACTGAAGTTTAGAGGCCGGTAGGTGACTGACAAAGCTCACATGGCTAGTAAGTAGCATAGCTGTTACCAAAAACAGGTTTTCCTGACCCCACAGCTCATGGTTTTCTCCTAAAAACTGTGTATTTGCCAGGCAGGCTATGCATCAGAAGTCCCAGGGTTGCTTTTGGAAATATAGATTCATGTACCTCACCTGGAAACAACTTCTTGTTTGTAATTGTACAGACAGAGTCTCACTCTGTCACCCAGGCTGAAGTGCAGTGGCATGATCATAGCTCACTGCAGCCTTGAACTCCTGGCCTCAAGTGATCCTCCCACCTTGGCCTCTCAAAGTAGCTGAAACTACAGGCAAGAGCCACCACACCTGGCTAAGAAACTTCTGAATTGGAATGTCCAGGATATTGCCAAAGCGCCTCTCTGAGCACGGCACTCTTGAGTGACTGTGATGTGTAGCCAGGTAGAGAACCTCCTCTCCACGCTCAGCTGCTGGGAAGTCCCACATTCCTATCTAGCTGCCTACCAGGTATTCCATGTCTTCTTGCACCCTGCAGGCCAGGTCATATTTGGCTTGCTAACAATCCAATCAGACAAATGAGCCAGGGCCAGGCACAGATGCTGTGGGCATCTTCACTCTCCCCACTTCAGTCCTTGCCATTGCCACCTGCAGCACCCAAGATGAAGGCCACCAGGAATAAGGTGGTCCAGGCCCCACCGCAAGCACAGTAGAAATAAAGCTGCATGGTTAGGGGCTTCTTCCCACCCACCCCAGCATTTGGGAATATGACAGGAATCTTACTATTGCCCACAATTCCCCTGACATTCTCCACCCATTATGGGCATTACATTCAGGAGTGAGAACAGTACCAACATCAGCACCAAAGGCTTGCTCCTAAGTCAGAACTGGCAAACGAACATAAACAAACAAACAACAACAACAACACACGGGTATGTGGAAGTCTGTGTGGTGGGTGTGGCTGACAGGGGAAAGGGAAGCGAAGAATCAAGAAGGGTACTGGACTCCCTCCACCTGGCTCTAGGCTGTGAGGCACAAGTGGGCCCTACTGTCCAGTGACAACAGGAACAGCCGCTCGTGGAACAGCCTAGAGCTCAAAGCACTCCCGAGGCCTGCCTTTCATCTTTGCCACAGCCTTGGGAGGTATGAATTCTTGCTGAGGTTCTAGAGAAGTCCAGTAGTTTGCTTTGCACAGCAGCAGGTGGTGATGAGGTCTGCACCTTCTGAATCCAAGACCAAACCTTAAGCCCACTTTCCTCCTCAGTGGATTCCAGAGATAGGCAGAGAGTTAGAAACTCAAAGGCGATGGTGGTTTATTAGTGTGACTGAGCAGGGAAACGCTCAATCGCAAAGTGCTGGGATTGCAGGTGTGAGTCACCGTGCCCAGCCTGAGTAGTTACTAGTATGGGCCACATCATTTCTAGGTATTTTATATCTAAATTTTTATTTATGTTTTTTTGAGATGGAGTTTTTTGTTTCACTTGTTGCCCAGGCTGGAGTGCAATGGCGTGATCTCGGCTCACCGCAACCTCCACCTCCCAGGTTCAAGCGATTCTCCTGCCTGAGCCTCCCGAGTAGCTGGGATTACAGGCTTCTGCCACCACGTCCGGCTAATTTTTTTGTATTTTTAATAGAGATGGGGGGTTTCACCATGTTGGCCAGGCTGGTCTCGAACTCCTGACCTCAGGTGATCCACCTGCCTTGGACTCCCAAAGTGTTGGGATTACAGGCGTGAGACACCACGCCCGGCCTTTATATCTAGATTTTTTATAGCGTTAAAAAAATAGCATTACCTTCACAAAACAAGAGAGACCCCCATGCAGATCTTTTTGTCTGACACACTGGGGGTGTGGAAGCCTGCATCCTTGGTGGCAGTCATAGTTCTTTGACCACCCACAAACTATGTCCTCCGCCTCTTTCTTGCTAACAGAAGACAGCACAATGCCAACCCACAGGGGACTATCATGATGGGTCATGGAAATCCTTGCCCCTCTTTGCCAGATCTTTGCTTTTCCCTTCTCTCTCAGACTTGGGAATGGACTCTTCTAGCCAAGGGGACATACAGGACACGTGACCACCTGTCTCCTTGTCTGCCTTGAATGTGTTTTGTAAGGCCCGCAAATGTTACCTTACAAGGAAACAGCATCTTTGCAGATAGGACTCAATTAAGAATCCCAAAGTGAGATTTTCTTGGATTATCTGGATAGGCCCTCAATGCCACCACGAGTGTCCTTATAGGAGAGAGGCAGGCGGAGATGAGACACACGAAAGAGGAAAAGGCCATATGAAGACAGAGGCAGAGATAAGAATGATGCTGCCAGAGCCAAGGAATGCTGGTGGCAACCAGAAGCTGGACAAGGCAAGGAACAATTCTCCTTTAGAGCCTCTGGGGGGAATGTGGCCCTGCTGATGCCTTGATTTTGGCCCAGTGAAACCGATGCTCAACTTCTAGCATCCAGCACGCCAAGAAGATACATTTCTATTGTTTTAAGCCGCGAAGTTTGTGATAATTCATTAGAACAGCCACAGGAAACTAATACACAGACAAAGCCACTATTAGGCATTGTGTTACTTAAACCGAACACATCCTATGTTACATTGCTCTGTAGCGCTTGCAAAGGTAATGCTTAGGAAGGACTGATAGAGGTTTCACTCTCACTTCTGACCATAAGAGATACTTACTAGAAAGTGTGTTTTCTGCATCACAGATGCTGAGAAGTCTCCCCGTCATCTTTTAGACAGCAACCCTATCATTAAAATTCCCATCATTGTTTCATTGGCAGTGAATTAATGCCATGTTGCCAAAGCCCACATTCATTGAGAGGGGCACACTGGCAGGCAGGGTCCCCATGGTGCCCTTATCCTGAAGCACACATTAGGACCTCTGAAAGCTTCACCTCCTGGGTGTGCATCACACAAGAGGCTCCATTTTAGCAAATAGTGTAAAGAAGAACTCTTGGGGTTGGAAGTTCAAGACAGGATAGGGAGGTGAGGAAGGGACAGGGGAGGAGAGAGGGGCCCAGGAGGCTGGAGGAGATACTTAAAATCTCATACCACACAACATCAGTAAATTCAACAGGAATTAAGTTAAAAGCCTCCTCTAAAGGAAAACCAGAGCTTAGGTGGAGGGGGACGTGGGTGAAATCTACTCAGGTTATAAAGGCTGTCTTTGCTGTCCATCTTCCCTTGGGGGCCCACCGCCTGTGCTTTACTGGGTATATCCTGAGCCTCCAAAGCTTAGTGATTTCCTGGGGATTCTCTTGCCACACAGGGCACTTCTTTCTAAATTTGAGACTGATGACATGGCCATGTTTCAAAGCCCTCTGATCTTCTACCTCTTATGTTTTGGATCCCATTTCTTAAAAGGCCTGATCTTGGGGTGCTGATTTGGCTGTAATAAATGAATCTTGTTAATGTGTGTTATGGTTTTTCTGCAGGGGAAGTGGGTCAGTGGTGGGGGACCAGCAGGAGGAAACAGGGTGGAAGGGACTGAAATGTAAAATTTACTGAATCCTTATTATTATTAATAGTAGTATTATTGAGACAGGATCTTGCTGTGTCACCCAGACTGGAGTGCAGTGGTGCAATCTCAGCTCACTGCAACCTCCGCCTCCCGGGCTCATGCAGTCCTCCTCCCTCAGCCTCCCAATTAGCTGGGACTACAGGCACTTGCCACCACATCTGACTAATTTTTATATTTTTTGTAGAGATGGGGTTTCACCATGTTACCCAGGTTGGTCTACGCCTTGGCCTCCCAAAGTGCTGGGATTACAGGTGTGAGTCACAGTGCCTGACCTGAGTAGTTACTATTATGGGCCATATAATTCTAGGTATTTTATATCTAGATTTTTAAAAGCAAAAACAACAACAACAACAACAAAAACACAAAAGCAGCAGCTCAGAAGCATCAGTAAACTGCCCAAGGACGCAGTCACACAGCAATATGTTGCTAGAGCTGGAAGTGTGGTATCATATCTCTCTACCTTTCTAGGCGTTTTCTATATCCAAAGCTATATGGCCTCACGCTGTCTTACTCCCACAGAGCCCCTCAGAACCAGACCTCTCAGACCGGCGACCTGGCTGCTGCTGGGTGGCCCAGTTCATGCTCTGGGGCTGATTCCATTCCAGTTTCCTTAAGGAAAGCAATAGGATCTGAGGCTATTAAGTGAGTTACTGTTTGGTCCACTGGAAGTTAGATGTTAAAATATCATCACTAAGGTTACTGTGGTATAACCCCAATACTGACCCTAGAAGGCATGGGGATACTATCACCAAAGCATTACGACTTTGTTTCAGTTCATCCCGTTTCAAAGTTCCTCATTTCTAAAATAAATATTTAACATCCTTTCATCCAGGGTGTTTCTTATGAGGTTTAAATGAACTATATATGGTACTTTAACACATGTGGCATAAAAAAAACTACATAGGTTGCACAACCATGTGAATGTGCTTACCATTACTACTGAAATGTACATTTAAAAATGGTTAGGATGGTAAATTTTATGTTATGTATTTTGCCACAAATGAAAAAATAAAGATATATATAGTAAAAAACTAAGCTATACAAATATCAAGTGCCATGATTAATATACAGTTATTTTGTAGTTTAAAAAAATAATTTCAATTTTTATTTTAGATTCGGGGGTACATGTGTATGTTTGTTACATGGGTATATTGAGTGATGCTGAGGTTTGGGCTTCTAATGATCCCATCACCCAGGTAGTGAGCATGGTACCCAATAGTTATTCAACCCTTGCCTTCCTCCCTACCTTCCCTCTCTACTAGTCCCCTGTATTTATTTTGTTTTTAATGGTTATCATCACCATGTATATTTATTCCTGTAGACACAGACAAAATCCCAGTGTTCTGGCTGGCCTCCCACTCATTCTCCTATAGCTCCATCTCTGCTACTCAGGTAGTTTTGACTCCCAGACACTGACCTAAAATTCGGATCACTCCTGCATCATCAATACGTACTCTCTTCTGACCTCATCCAGCTGAAGGTCCTGAAAGCCCCTCCCTGAGCTCCTATTTCCTCCATCCCCCCACTTTCACTGTGTGATGGATGGCATCATCAATACTGACCCAGTCAGCCTGACTTGAAACCTGAGTCATCCACGATTCCTCCCTTGACTCCCCTTCCCAGTGGTCACAAAATCATCACTTCAGAAATGCCTCTAAAATCAGACTTCTTCCTTCCACCTTAGTTTGGTTGAGATCTCTATCACCTCTCAAATCCCCCATTATGACAGCTTTGACCCCCTTCCACTCCATCCTTCATGCCACTGCCTGAATTCTTCTCCAAAAAGTCAATTCTGATGTGTCATTCACCTACATAAGGTACTCAGTGGCTTCCATCTGGATCAAGTCCAAACTCTCATCTTGCCGTGCAAGGCCTGTTTTTATGGAACTGTGTATACCAACATACGTTTACAGTCTCATCCTCCCCCACACATGGATATGGACCCTGATCACACAAACAGAAGTTTTCATGCTTCTCTCCGCATGCAAAGCCTTTCATAACTCTGTTATTTGCAAATGATATCCCCTTTGCCTGTGATCTACCCCATTCTTGCTACCTAGTAACATCTATTCCATGTGCTGCAGCAAGGTCTAACTCAATTGCTTCCTCCCTTACAGAGTATGGCTCAATTTTTTGCATTCAGACATCATGCCATTCCTCAGAAACAGCATACACTATGGGGTCTTGTAATTCATCTAGCTACCTCAGCTTTCCCTTCAATTAGGCCATATTTCCCTGAAGGTTTTCTATGTCTTTGTCTTCTTCCCATCCCTAGTTCCCATGACAGTGCTTGGCTTAGCATACAGTGAGGATTAAATTTGTTGAATGAAACATGAGAGAAAGAAGCTATGAGTGAGTTACTATTTTCCAGTCTTAGGAACATCACTTCAGGAAGGCTGCCTGCTGAAGTTTAAGTAGTACTGCACGGCATGCAAATTGGACTCTCCAGGTTGACCACAATCCCTTTGGACAAAGAAGTTTCATTTTGTACCCTAGATATGTAATTTACTAATTGACATTCCTGAGATCTTTGTGTCTCTCAAGGTGGCTGTCTTATACTTGGGTGGGGTGGGGGAGTAATTCATTAGCTATTATAGGTGTACTTAAAATATTAATAAATTCTGGACTTTTCTAAGTGCATGTACACATGAACCCTCACTCTACAAAATCCTGTGTATTTCTATGGCTTTTAATAGGTTAAGCAAGATAGAACTAATCTGTGAATAGCACTTAAAATGACTCTATGAATATTTAGGCAATTATTGTAGATAACTGTAAATATGTATCCATATTTCAGATTTTGTGATCACTATAAAGTGTTAACTTTGGATGACCCAGGCAGCTTCTATGGCTGTCAAGAATTTGTGCCTGTAAGTAGTGCCTCATCCAAATGGCAGGAAGATTAGGTTATGCTTCCTAGAACCCACGGCTGCAGGCCCAACTACTAACTTTCTGGGCTCTCTACTGACTCCAACACCATGTACAGAGGCACTTCTAGAGAAGCACATTTGGACAACATGGTCCTGTCTCTCTACCCATAACTGATCAATCCAGGTGTAAGCACCTGGCTTAAGTTACACCAACCCACAATCCTTTCCTGAGCTCATCTCAGCCAGTCAGAATCACTCCCTTGGATCTTAGCAATGGCAGCGGAAAAGGAGAGACAGTCTCTCTGCCTGTAGCTAAAGCTGAAAAGTGGATGGGTCATGATTTCTACCAAAAGGAGAAATGAAGTCTCCGAAATTATCAGGATTCAAGTGGTATCCTTGAATACCACAAAGCAAGGAGGGCATTTAGCCCTCTGCTCACTGTTTCTGATGTCCAGTTGCCTGGCTCTGCCCTTCTGATGGTTTGGTTATTTTAACACATTTAAATTCCAAAAGCCTAAACATTTCCTTATTTGTTAGTCTGAGTTTAATGTATGTTATTTGAAACAAAAAGAGTCTTTAAAAGGTCATTCTGTTAACATAAACACAGTCAAAGCTGTTACAACTTAAGAGTTTCAAAAGGACCCAATGACTTCATGAAGTCTCTTCATAAGGAAGGGCGGAGTTGCACTGTAAGCATGTGAGCATGTGGAGGTCCATTACATTTTGTCCAGCTACAGAAGATGGATAAGCCCCTTTATAATGAATAATTGCTTGGTAACTGATTTGTTGGGTAAACTCTGATTTTTCTCAATGTCTACTCTTCTTAAAGTAGGCCTCCTTGCACAGCATTGGATGTCCAGGAAAGGGGTGAGGGTGCAAGTGTAACTTACTTAAACGCACCAAGTAAATAATCCACATATGGTGTCATGCTGTCTCTGAGGAATACATTATTTAAAGTTATTGCTGCATTCTAAACAGACCATCTGAGAGAAATAATTACTTTTCCATGACTGGATCGATACTTTTGTTCTTATTCTTTACCACTTGAGTGATTGGATCTAAGGCCAGAGGAGAAACTAAGGTCAATCCCCTGGACCTATGGTAATCTAGCAGGGAAGATCAATGTGTGTGCT
Organism: Pongo abelii; assembly: GCF_028885655.2. NCBI lineage: Eukaryota > Metazoa > Chordata > Mammalia > Primates > Hominidae > Pongo > Pongo abelii. The sequence continues at coordinate 18,525,677 of NC_071991.2, read as the reverse complement.
TGTGAGCTCAAGGAGGGGAGCGGGTGCAGGGAGGACAATTCTTAGTGTGTTAACTTAATTTTAAATTTCTCAATGAGAAAAGCCATGCTTATCTATGGCTCTTCTGTTGCAGCATTTTAAAAACTGCCCTGAAGGTACAAGGTATAACTCACTTTATGTCTGGCTTATTGAATAAATTCATGAATTACAACCCTATCATGTACACAGGCGATGGTAAGAATGGCTTGTCCATTCTGTCCAGGAGGGGTAACATTTCAAGCTTGGAAGAGAAAGCGATGAGGGGGCTAGAGAGGTAAAAAGGGGTATTTCCGTGGCAGAACAAAAAGTCATGTCCACACTGTAGGCATGAGAGTACATTCAAGTGTCCAGCATTCGGAATCCACCAATATGGAATCTGCAGTCATTTTACTCTATATTGCAGCCTATGGGCCCTGATCCATATCCCACTAATTACTAGGAGACAACCTTAAATTGTCCTTTTAAAGAACATCATTCAACATAAGTTTATTACAGCCTTTCCAATAAGAATATAAAAGAATAAAGCATTTGCCAGAGTGACTGCTTAGTCTTAGCCTATCAAAATAAATACCTTTCAAGCACCTTAGAAGCATCATTTGCATGCAAGTAATGTGCTAACTGCAAATGGGACTTTTTAATTAACTAAAGCTCATCACAGAACATCTTCTTTGAGTGATATTTTGTTGGATGTTAGTTTGAGTTACAACAGAAGGTGATAAAATACTCTTTGAACATTTCCTTGTATTCCAACGTATTACAGTTTTCACTGGTCTTTTCCTATCAGCTCTCAGGCTTATTGGAATGTGGCATGTGGGAGAGTCCAGCTTAGCGGCTAACAGCACTGCCACACTGATCTGGGTTTGAAAACTGGCTCTGCCATTAACCAGGAGCAAGACTGGGCATGTTCGGTAATACCTCTGTGACTCAGTTTCCCCCTCTGTAAATGGGGGATAATATTAGCACCTACCTATTAGGATTGTATTGAAGACTAAACAAGTCAACATATGTGTAGCACATCTAAGCACTATTTAAACAATAGTTACTTCTTTATCTCTGTGTAGCACTGAACACTAGAAACCATACAGAATTTGAAGTCAGAGGCTATTTCTGCTACCATTGGCTGTATAATGTAAGTTACACAACCTTTGAACCTCAGTTTCCTTATAAGTAGAATGGAGGTAATCACGCCTACACTCCATTGGGTTGGTGTGAGGACTGTATAAGATAATGTGTAAAACACCTTGGCAAACATTTCTAACTGGGTTGATGAGACTCTATCAGGCTCAGTCCAGCTGCATGGCTGGACATGGGTTCTGCCATAATGAGGACTTACACCTCCTTTCTTCAGTCTGATCATAGGCAGACAAGAACAATACAAATCAGCCCAAGGCTTGGCAGAGACTTGCACTCACCCTGGGCTCTCCTTGGAGAAGGAGTTTTTGCCCAATCCATCCTGGGGGCTGAAGTCATCAAGGAGAGAGAGCAGATGGCAGTGGCCACTGTGGGTGGCACCTGGTTATGTACACAAGGCAGCTAGTCACCTGCCAGTCCGGGACGTATAGAGACATAAACATCCTCTGGTTGGCTCCCCACAGAGTCTTTACCTGCTTCTTTCTCAGGGCAAAGAGAGAGTAGCCCCTGCTTAGGCCACTGCCCGCAGCACCTGTGAGCAGGAAGTCAGGGCCCTTGGACTCCCCATCAGACCGCCTGCCTGAAGCACACACTGGAGCTGGGGAACTTGCCTGAGAAGCCAGTAAAATTTTAATGCACTCTGTAGTGCGGTCATGTCATACTCGGTTATGGCAAATAATCCCAGATGCCTGCAGAGGTAAAATGGAGCTGTAATGTGCTTGCCTCCTAACCCGAGCTGAAAGCAATGATGTACGACTACCATTAGCGGAAAATATCACTTCAACTAACCCATGATCCAGCTCCGCTCAGGGTCACATTATCCATGAGGAACAAATTACACTCCCAAAGTAAATACAAATTTTCTACACAAAATGGGTACAAAAAAAGGGAAGGGGGTGATCCGTTCCCTTCGCCAGCACACTGCTGAATGACACAGATGATAAAGGACAGGACAAATCATTGGCTGACAGAGTGCTGTGCCGTAATCAGCTCAGCCAGCACGCACTCCGGCCGATAAATGCTATATTCTCCCCTTAGCGGCAAATACATAATCTTTAACACGGACATGGCTGCTTCAGATATTTACTATCATTTGGGCTGCAGGAACAGCCCACGCAGCATTTGCTGTTAAAAAAGAAAAGGCCCTGTGGCCCTGATGGACCCAGAGATCCTCTGTCAGGGTGAGAATCAGTGTCTGGGGATGGACAAGAGGGTTCTTGAGGGGGCGAATTAAAACTCAGAACAAAACTACCTTAGAGGATGCAGTGCAGGAGCCACCGTGGAACCATGGCCCCTTCTCCTATGTGGGGTCGTAGGAAGAACATGGTCTGCAGGGACCATATGGGGTTCAAGAGGCTCTGGACTGGAAGCTCAGAAATTCCTCTGCTCCAGCCCTGCTCTTCCTGTGCTTTCTGAGTGACAGAGGCAAGGCCCTTTTCCTTTATGAGACTTGGATAACCAATAAAGCAACTTCTGGGTATAACACTAATATTTACAGGGCCGTATGTGTCAAGTACATGCTAGGCATGGGGTACTTTCAGGGATTCTATGATTTAATAAAATATTAAATGTTTACACATATACAGACACTTAAAGGAAGACTGAGTTCTGTGTCCAAATATGGTTCATGCTAAGTCCACTGACTAGTGTAGCCTACATCCCTAATCAATCATGGGCTGACTTTGCTACCCATCTGTAAGAGTTAAAATATATACCTTGTATATAGCCCTTCCCTTCTCACCTTGGATAACTGCATTCCAGGCTAAAATGAGAAAAAAGTCCCACTTCAGAAGAGCCTGTACATTCTAAGTTGTTAGTAGACCCAAATTGTATTCGTTCCATGTTTCTTGAGAAACCGCCATGTTTGAATTTTTAGGAGTTAGAGCAGTTGTTTGGGTGGGGATGAGGGTGGACAGATAAACAGGATCCAGGTCTCTTGCAGCACAAGTAGGTGAGACACAGAGGGGATGACAGCCTGAGCTCCTGAATGGCACTGCTAGGCCTATCCCAACTCACCCTGATGTACGGGGAAGCAGCATGGCATGGGAAGAGGGCCTAAATTCTGGAATCCTAAGACACAGCTTATATCTCAGCTCCATCACTTATGCCTCATTTTTCTTATTTGTAAAACAATGACACTTTCTTGAGAAGATAAAGCCTTGAAAAGCCCTAACAGAGAGTTTGGCACATGGTCAACGATGCTGTATGTGAGAATATATAGAGCCCTACAATAAATACTTAAACAGATCTTATAAAATGATGTTTTTAAAAGTGTTTTGAATAATGCAATGTTCTCTTTCATGTGAAGTGGTGCTTATTATTATTATTTAGTTGCTATTATTGACTCTAATCTTATTTTTCACTGACTGAAGACATTAGTAGCATCTATATTTTTAGACCAGGAAATTAGGAACTTCAAAAACCACTAAGAGCATTAGAAAGAAAAGACGAAGCCCAAACCGGGCTCCTTGAGTACTACAACCACCCACCACAGGGCTTCCTGGTCCTTCCTTATTTCAAAGACCCCATTCGGCTGTCTCCGTAAGTATATGAGTCAAGCCTGGTTTAGAAAAACAAGGGAGAAAGCTGCCTCCAGCTTTCTTTGGGTTGTTCTTCGGGTACCTGAAGAGGTCATTCAGGTCTACAGCTAGAACTTCTCAACATGCTCCTCATGGAAACTGATAGGGAAAAGCTCTAACCTGTATAAAAGAGAACCAATTTGACCTTCCCAGCTGTAACTTTAATTAAAAAAGAAAAAAGAAGTCCATTCATTTGTTGAATCTGGGGACTTCTTAAAGTATAAAGTTTAGATAATTATTAACACATCCTAATATAGATATTTGATTATGTTTGTCACACTAGAATGGCACAGTTCTGAGGAGCATTTATCTGTAACTATCTTGCCATCCAGGAGTTATCAAGGGGGATTAACTCTCTCTCTCTCTCTCTCTCTCACACTCACACACACACACACACGTACATGACCAAAAAGTTCTATCTTCATTGAAGACAGAACACTCTGCAACCCTAATACAGTATAAGACAAATTCTCTGACAACCAAAGAGCCTTCCAGGTTACACTCTATCAGAGGCCACTAACATGAAGCACGTTGTTCAAGACATCACCTGTACAAATGCCTCGCTCGCGACCCTCCTGGTATTCAGGTGGCTCAGGGCTCATGGTCAATTTCATGGGACTGAGGGCCATCACCTCCCCCAGCCTCCTCCTTGGCTTTACAACTTTCCCTTTAGGTAAGCCATAACACCCAAGGTGATGGCTCATTCTAAGGGGAAGCAGCAGGAACTTTTCTGTGGGAACACAGAATCATGCACTCAACCTTGATGTTTCTGGAACAATTCCTTTTATAGATCAAGTAATGGTCATTACCAAACAAGTGAGTTCTTGAAACACATTCCGTAAGCTAGCTCTCCACCTAGTCCCCATGCTTTCCCAAATACTTACAGTAGTTGAGGAACACAGATTAAATGAACTGCTCTGCTACTTACTCACAGGTACATGGTGACAGTTCCATCAGAGTTAAGCAACTATAGTTCTCATGTCAGTTCATCAGTAGACACTTGTGAAAAAATGAGTGGATATGTATGACTGTAAGACTGAACCAACAAACAGATAAGGACCCTGTTTAGACATCAGGTCTGTATGTAAGTTTCCTTCAGTTGCTTCAGAGTACACACGCTTATACCCGAGTATGTCCTCTACATGCTTATTCTCTCTTGGAAGACTGAGAGAGACAAAAGAATGGAGACAATTCTTTATAATCCTCTTTCCACACTGGCAAAGGGAAGATACAATCAGATATTAATTTCCCTCTGGGTTCTGCTATGCTGTTGGGGCCTAGGTAAATAGCTATTTGGAAAATTTGGATAGTCAATGTTGGATCATTGAATCCTGCCTCATCTTCCAGATGACAAAACTAATGCTAGGCACCATTAGGTAACTTGCCCAAGGCCATACAGCTGGTGAGTGAGAAATCAGGAATTGGGTCTTCTGAGTGCCGTTCTCCACCACCCACCTATTGCGAGCAATAGAACATCTAGAACCTGTTCTTTCTTCTGTTTATTTCAAGAAACAAAACCTTAGCTGAAAATGCCTGACATATTTCCAATAACAAGTATTTATTCTGTTGACCTATCTATATTTAATTGAAAATCTGTACATTTATAACTTCTATCCTTTTCAGGTGCATGACATGGTAGTAATGAACAGATTATTGTACATACATGTTCAGTATAAGTGAAGTAATTTTTGGTTTTGCCTGAAAATGTTATCGTATGAAAAAGATAATGAGATTCTGAATTTAAAATAATTTACCATAGAAATTTAATCCAAGGATAGTATCAATGTGAATTTGGGATGTATGCAATGTAATTAAGCCAATTGGAAATATGATGATTTTGGAAGAACAATAAAATGTCATTTTAACCCAGACAAAATCCTGAAGGGGTAAGAAGAGGTTGAGTAGATGGGCATCACGGAAATCATGCATCCAAAATAAAAAGCTCTTAGGCCAGGTGCGGTGGCTCACGGCTGTAATCCCAACACTTTGGGAGGCCAATATGTGCCGGTCACCTGAGGTCAGGAGTTCAAGACCAGCCTAGCCAACATGGCGAAACCCTGTCTCTACTAAAAATACAAAAATTAGCCAGGGGTGGTGAGTGCCTGTAATCCCAGCTACTTGGGAGGCTGAGGCAGGAGAATCACTTGAATCAAAGAGTGGGAGGGTTCAGTGAACCGAGACTGCGCCACTGCACTCCTGCCTGGGTGACAGAGCGAGACTCCATTTCAAAAAACAAAAATAAAGTAAAAATCTCCTGAGACTCAGCCAAGACCCATAAGAAATTGTCTATTTATAAGTTAAGAAACTTATAAATGGCTTAGATATATTGTATGAGAAAACTGTAAATGAAATATAGAAGCCTGAGGAAGAGATCACACATTTTGGGGGTCCAGGAAATAGACATTGCGACTGTATGAGGTACAATCAGGTTTGAGTACAAGTCTTCTGAACTTGGTTCACTTATCCCCTCCGTTTGGAGATAAGTATCCAGGAAAGAAAATGCGAATTTTGCAAAACACTGAACACCTAATTCATGTCAAGCACTGCGCAAAGTATTAGGGATATAAAGACAAGAACATGGATCCCTTCTCTTTCCCTGGGTGATGGCTGTCTGCTTTGCTGCTATGAAATCTGGAAAGGTGGAGATATTCCTTTCTAGCTACAAAATAGGACAGTACCTCCAAACTGTCTCCTGATCAAAATATATCCTATTTCAAAACTAAGGATGGGGGTTCCACAAGCAACAGTGAGGGCCTTCTGAGCTTCTGGAATGTTGCTGAGGGTGCACAAACCTTACCGAGTGTGAAACGTGGCCAACCAAGGGATAGGACTCTTCCACTATAAGCACAAACCACATGCCCAGTCTTCAGTTTGACATCTCAGCAGTTTCTGACTCCTTCACGAGCCAAGTTAGGCATGTGGTTTGTGTTGAGTTAGGAACATAAGACTTTGCTGGTTTTCTTTGCTGCTTTTCTTAGAAGCCCCTTCCCACACAAATGAACATAAAATGATCAAACACAACAACTTTTAGCATGAATTTAAAAATGAACACCAGGCATGGTTGCTCACGCCTGTAATATCAGTGCTTTGGGAGGCCAAGGCAGGAGGATCACTTGAGGCCAAGAGTTTGAGACCAGTGTGGGCAACAAAGTGAGACTCCATCTCTATAGAATAAAATTTAAGTTATCTGAGTATGGTGGTACACACCTGTAGTCCCAGCTACTTGGGAGGCTGAGGTGGGAGGACTGCTTGAGTCCAGGAGTTCGAGGCTGTAGTGAGCTAAGATTATGCCACTGCACTCCAGCCTGGGCAACAGAGCGAGACCCTGTCTCGAAACAAAAAAGGGAATGCACCAAAAAGTGTGTGGAAAGAGGGAAAGCAGGTGTGAAAAATCGGTAGTACTGCATTTGCAGTTAGCCATTGTGCCAGTAGGCTGTCCTGGGTACAGGACACAGTACCAAAGCAAAGCCCAGGAGCACAACCACCTTCTCCAGGCGGTTGTTCCTACTGCTAACAGCACAGACAGAAAAAACTGCAATCAGGAGTCAAGACTGACAGGAAAAGCAGAAGGATTCATTTCTGTGAGATTGTGTATGTGTGTACTGCATGTATGCTTATGCCCGGTATCTACAGACATAAGCATGAGTGGCACATGTCTGCACACACAGGCAACATCTCCACAACTTTCAAGTTTTTCTCCTAAGTAGTCAAAATTTCAAGAGCATTAAACATGGGGAAAAATCATGTTTCCCTTTGACATTTATTATAAGGCAGTAGTTCTCAAAACCAGTTGTGTACCAAAATTACCTAGGAAGCTTTTTAAAAAATACAGATGCTCTGGCCCTACCCCAGAACCTCTCTCCTGTGATGGGTTTCTGGGAACCGACAGTGTTTGGCATTTGGGAACAGTTGCTGAAGGGACAAGAGCTATACAATTCACTTAATCACCATTTGATCCCTCCAGGACAGTACACGTGCTCTTGGCTCCAGGTTCTGCTCAGAGGAAGGCCTGATGTTTGTATAAGGGGTTTAAAAAGACACTGTTTCTGAACCCTTCAAAATTTAACACTTCCATTCAGCCTGTGTCAGGGAGAAGGGACCTTGGGATAAAGGCTGAGCCTCAGATTCTGGGGAAACCCTCCAGCAGGTTCTCTAGAAGAACCCCAGCTTTCCGAAGAGGATGCTAGTCTTCCTCTTTTTTCAAGCGTCCTCTCTCATTTTATCTCAAGTAAAATGAACAAGAGCTAACATTTATTGAGCAGTTACTATGGACCAGGCACTAAGCCAGATGCCTTCATATATTTTTATTTTTTTAGAGACAGGTTCTCACTCTGTCACTCAGGCTGGAGTGCAGTGCAGTGGCATGATCTTAGCTCATTGCAGTCTTGAAACTCCTAGGCTCAAGCAATACTCCTGCCTCAGCCTCCTGACTAGCTGGGACTATAGGCACATGCCACCATGCCTGGTTAAGTTTTAAGATTTTTTTTTTTTAGAGACAGGGTCTCGCTATGTTGCCCGGGCTGGTCTCAAACTCTAGGGCTCAAAGACAAGAGCCCACTTTGTCCTGCCTTGGCCTCCCTAAGTGCTGGGATTACTGCCATAAGCCACCATGCCTGGCCCTAAATGCTTTCATTTAATTGCTATAGGACTATATGTAGAGCTGTTGTCACGCCCATTTGACAACTGAGAAAGTCGAGACTTGTCCACAACAAAATAGAAAGGGACAGAGTCAGAAACATGCGTCAGCCATCACACTGAGGCCCAAGTGCTTGGCCACTGGGCTATATGCCTTCCAATCAGCTTGGTCACATGCTATACACAAGAAAAAGGGTGTGGGTAGAAGAAGGAATGACTTTTAATCTCCACATTAACTTCATAACCGAATAGGGGATATTTCTTAGCATAATGGGTTACTGCCAGTAGTGGAGAAAGAAAAGAAACAATAAAATGTCGGCCAAATATTTGGCAATATGCATGTTGCCTCTTTGTTCTCGTGATACCAATTCATTTCGAATGGGGGATCAGAATAATTGCTTAATTTGGGTGATTAAGGGTGCCAAGAGCTGCCTCTTTTCTTAGCTCTCACTACAATGAAGAACAATCCCACATCTAAGATGCAGTGTTCACAGCCTTCTGTAACTCCGCACCCAATTTCTACCTTTTTTTTTTTTTTTTTTTCCTTGGAGATGGAGTCTCGCCCTGTCGCCCAGGCTGGAGTGCAATGGTGCGATCTCGGCTCACTGCAACTTCTGCCTCCCGGGTTCAAGCAATTCTCCTGCCTCAGCCTCTCCAGTAGCTGCGACTACAGGCACGTGCCACCACGCCTGGCTAATTTTTTGTATTTTTAGTAGAGACAGGGTTTCACTATGTTGGTCAGGCTGGTCTCCAACTCCTGACCTTGTCATCTCCCCGCCTTGGCCTCCCAAAGTATTGGGATTACAGGCATCAGCCACCGCGCCCAGCCCAATGTCTACTCTTCATGAACCGTGCCCAGCCCAATTTCTACTCTTCATGAACGTCCTCGCGGTTATCTGACATTAATGTGGAATGTATTCACGTGGCTGGGAGGGGGATAAGGGAGATACTTTGCTCAGTGTCTCATCAAAGCCTTTTTGTGCACAAGTGTGCCTCCTGCATTTAGGGAAAGCTCTGCTTTTTTAGCCCCTTTCGGAGTCACTTTCACGTTAATTAGTAAGGGTATCATTTTATAAATTACAGCTTCATATCAGAGGAAAGCAGAGTTTATCTTAATTCAGTCAGCTGTGTGAAACACAGTACCCTAATTTTAGCCTGCCGGTTCTGTGGATCCCTACGGAGTAAGAGAATGGCAGGTCTTCCGGAGAGAAATCCCAGTGGGTCCCTGACAAGTCTCACTTTTGCCTCTAACAGCATCTCTGGTGGGGCTTGCTGAAGGGATCCCAGGACACTGAGTGGCATCTTTTCCACCATTAGCAATTCAGATTCGAATGCGAATCCTCCAAGCAACATATGAAAGCAGCCCTGGTTAGCTCTGGGGCTTCGAGCGGGGCACAGGCAAGAGGTTTCTTCACAGAGGAGGCTGACAGGGGCCCAGGCTCCGACAGAGCAGAAGTCTTGGAGGATTTTGTTAAAGTTGGCGATAAACACCAGACAATCTCAGTCCAAAAGGGGAAGCCTGACAGTCTTAACTGCAACAGGGCCAAGCAGGTGCGAGGGCAATTAGAGTCTCAGTGGCTCCTGTTGGGAGCCTTCTGGAGAAATGTCGTGGGGCAGAACAGAGACAGATGATGTGAACACTGGTTATGGTGCGGCTCCCACTTAAGACCTGCAGGATCACCGCAGTAGAAAGGAAGAATGACTGGGGGTGCGGGGCAGCAAGTGCACCATGGATCTGAGGAACGCTCCTAATACCCCTTCCCTTCTTGCCATTGCCACTCTTGGACTCACCTATAAACAACTATGTATCCGCTTTATCACCCTGAAATCTACTCAAGCTCAGAGTGGTGGGTGGGAGCTACCTTCCCAATACCCATTATTCCGACACTTTGCTTCTTGCACTTGGAGATGGAAACCCAGGCAATAACTACTCAGGAATTCAGGTGATGGGAAAGGACCTGGTGGGGTGCTCTCAGTATTGGCCCCCAGATCCCTCTGACAACCAGAGGCAGATTACTCCTAGAAATTACCAAAGTTAGGTGATCATCAAGACCCATGGTTCAAGACAGCCCCAAAGGCTCCAAGGTCATTGACCTGGGATGAGGCCCAGGCACTGGAACTTGTAGCAGCTCCCCAGGTGATTTGGGTGTCAAGGTTGAGGCCACTGATGAAGACATTTACAAGGAATACAAAACTGGGCATCCTTACCACCTTCTACCACTGCTGAAGACTGGTGATGGTTTTGGAATTCACATTTCTTTTTTTTTTTTTTTGAGATGGAGTCTCACTTTGTCACCCAGGCTGGAGTGCAGTGGCACAATCTCTGCTCACTGCAACCTCTGCCTCCCAGGTTCAAGCTATTCTCCTGCCTCAGTCTCCCAAGTAGCTGGGACTACAGGGGCCTGCCACCATGCCCGGCTAATTTTTTGTATTTTTAGTTGAGATGCGGTTTCACCATGTTAGCCAGGATGGTCTCAATCTCCTGACCTTGTGATCCACCCACCTTGGCCTCCCAAAGTGCTGGGATCACAAGCGGGAGCCACTGCGCCTGGCCCCAACATTTCCTTTTAAGGAAAGAATGTCAGCTTGGTTGTACAACCCTGAATAAGATTTATCCTTTTGGAAAAGTGGCACAGACTTAGAAAGTGAGATCAACCATTGCCAATAGATCTGGAATGGCCAGAAGGTACCAGTCCCTCCCTGGGTACCAGTGATGCCCACCATGTGGGAATGTGGCCTCGGGGGTTCGGGGGCCAATGACCGTGTCTTGAACACTGAACCATTACTGCTGTGCACATGTCCCTGGCACCCACTACACACTGGCTGCCTGAGACACCAGGGGTCCTACTTCCAAGGAGCTAAGGCTCCTGGGGGCTGGAGAAAGGAAGCTCCTACTTGTCAGTTAAACAAAAGAATAATCCACAGCCCCCTTTCCAGTGTGTACTTTCACTGTCATCCAACAGCCCATTACCATGTCACAGCACAGCGCACCCTTCCATAGGTCACTTTGTTTAAAATGACATGGATAATGCACATGTCAGCAAGCTGACAGTCCTGGCCGTCCTTCAGAGATAAAAACCTCAAGGCGAGAGCCTGTTCTTATCTGGGGGACATGCATTGGTCTATCATCCAAGTCAGGCAGAACATGATTTCTCCAGAGAGCACTTTTTTCATTTCCTGATTTTAAGGAAATCAAATAAGCACCATTTGTCTTCATCTGAATATGCTTGACCTGCTCAAATGATGATGTCTCGCATTTTATAACAGGCTACATATGCTGAATTCAAATTAACGACAGTACAGAACAAGAGCCTTTAGATCTCTCTTGGAGGCTGGCAGCAGAGAAGGAGAGAAAAATTCTGGGTTTGTTGGAAAGATCCCACTAAATACTAACCGCAGCATTCTGAATAAAATCTGCAAGCATGTAGGAGGTGAAAGTCAAAGCACAGGGCACAGGACAGATCCAGAAACGGGGGAAGGGAGGCCGAGTCCATCCTTTTGATGCCAAGCAATACAGAAACCGTGATATTCAGGTAACTCTTTTTGAAATAACACAAAGCAGCAGTAAAAATGGAAGGAAATTTGGTTGGGGATTGGAATGGCTAGAAAGAAAGACCAAACAGACAAATAATCCCTTTGCTTCAGGCAGCAGAAAGCTCACTTTACCGGGTTGTGATCCAATCTTCTGGAACCTCAGAAACTGAGTTCCTTTTCTTGATCCATGTTGATCTGGATACACAGAGGCTGGTGCCCATGAGCCTCGAAACACAGCATGTACCTGCTGGAAGAACTGTCCTCCTACCTGGCCGTCCGCCCGGATGGGAAGAGGGCAGTTCCCATCTGACCTCCCTTGCCCACCCGTGCCTCCCATGATGAGATTCCTAGACACATACCATTAACATTTCTATCAAGAAGGCCAATAGGTACAGAAAAGCATATGGGTCAGTAAAATAAATGCAGAAATGACATTATAAACACATACTAGCAAGTTTAATGTTCTCATCATGGATTTTAAAAAATCAGATGGTTATTAAAACAAATAATTTTGTCTTTTAAAATGTTTTCGGGTCTATGAGTCATCTATAAAGTAAAAACTCAGTGTCACATATATGCAATATTAAAGGTCTTGTTTAAATGAAAAAAAGGTAGATCTGACAAATTAAACGTGTCATAGCATAGGAAATGTCACTGTGTGAATAATGCCCATCTTTCCTAAAGAGAAAAGGTCCTGTCAACATGAAGCTGGCATCCCACCCTGCAGCTATCTATGGGAGGACTCTGGTGTTCACAGTGTGTTATGTGCTGTGCCCAAAATGGGGGAGGAGGGGTCTTACCTTCTCTTCCTGGTCACTGTCACTGTCACACTGAAAATGAAGACAAGAGAATAAGGGTTAGTCCAAGAACTGAGTATGTTTTTGCTTTTGATTCCTCCTCCCCCAACTCCCATACAAAAAAAGTGCAAGATAAGTAAAGGAAATAAAAAATGCTGTCTTCCTGGAAAGAAAGAGTTTCTCCAGTTCAAGTGCTAGTAAACAGCATCCGAAACAAAATGCTATCCAGATGCAAAAAAGTTGTTTTGTTGATTTCATCTGATGCCTGTACTCTGTGGCTCTTCCTCAGGTCAGTCCAGCAAGGTGCTCAATCACACAAGTGAGTGCTTCCCTCCCACCACCGCAGGGTAGAGGTGATGCCCCTCTAGGAGTCAGCCACAGGATTAAGGTGAATCAAGATTGTTCAACGAAATTGAGAGCAAAATCAATTTCTTAACGAAGACATTCTATCTTCAGCTAATGTAAATGGCTGTTATCTCTTCCGGTGCTTTTCTACAGGAAAAGAGGTAAACCTCTGGGCATTGTAGTCGCTCATTTGAACTTTGAAGGAAACAGAACATAATGGCCAAGGCTCACCACTTGTGATGGCTGCCTTTTCCAGTTTAGAGGCCCAGAGAATAGAAGGAACATTCCCTATAAAAAGTACGCCAAAGACAAGAGGTCAGGGTAGTAAATAAAAAATATGGGCAAACGAGTATGCTTTAGGGCCATGGACTCAGACCATATCAAACAGATCCCAAATTCCAACCACTGAGTTTGGTTTGGGATAAGCAGAGAGTGATAATTAATAATTAACCCCAATCTTTGGGTTCCTCATGATAAGCAAAGGAAAAAAGAACACAACTTAAAAAAAATGAAGTGTTTTGTTAATTCAATATTCAATGAAAAACTGAGGGATGTATTTTGTTAGAGTAAAGCTCAACAGGTAAATATATCCATTCATTCAGTCAACAGCCCTTGATAAGGAACTGCTAAACTAGACTGAAATTCACCTGAGATACAGGCCTGGTTCTACAGGAGCCTTCCGTTTAGCAGTAAGACATGAAGCTGGGATACAAACACGAGCAGGGGTGTGGCATGATCAGAGCTGCTTCCATGAGGATGACTTTCTGTGGGAATGTGGAGAGAGTGCACGGTGGGGAAAAAACAGGTCACAGGGAGAGTGGTTTGGCAGCCATTCCACTGTCTAACCCAGGGTGGTGCCATGGTTTAGGAAGGCAGAAGCAGATGGCAGAGCAATTCTGAAGGTAGAACCAACAGGATTTGATAACACATGGATACGGGAAGCAAGTAACAGGGATGCGTCTAGGATGATGCCAAGGTTTTTTAGTGTGGCCACCTGGACATGGGAGTTGGTATAGCTTTGAATAAAAACAGGAAATAAATTTGCTCGTAGGGCAGCCACTGCTGGCTAGATCCCCACAGCCATTCACAACTCCCTTCTCCCTAGTCTGTACCTTCTCCTGACACTTTGAGGCTAAAAATGCCAGGTATTTTCTTTCTCAATTTTTCTTGCAGCTAAAGGTGGGAAAAGAGGTAAACCTCTGGGCATTGTAGTCGCTCATTTGAAGGCCCATCTTTGGCCCACGAGATTCTGAAATCTGCTGAGGGCTCTAGAAATAATTTTGTCTCCCCAGTAAACAAAGAAAAGAAGGAACCACCTGCCTTTGGCCTTTGAACGTGAGTGTATAAGAACGTGATGTCCGGATACGTAGCAGCCATCTTGCAAAAATGAGGCAAAAAGACTCAGTACAAAAACAACAGAGTGGAACCAAGGGAAAAAAAGCCTGACAGAATTGGACCACTGAACCCATCTCAGGGCAGCCTGCCTCAGGACTTTTATTCAGAAAACACTAAGTTACCTTATTGTTTAAGCTCCTATTAGAGAGCTTTTAATGGGAAGTAACAGAACACCCATCTACAGGACTTCTTGCTATTATGAGACAACCTGGGGACTACTTATTCTTTTCAGACGGGCACTCTGTACTAAAAGCATTTAGGAACTTATATCACAGTCTTATAGACTGGAGGATTAGAACATTTTCTACTTCTCCCATTGGCTCCTCAGTGCCACAGGGTAGTCAGATATTCAGTGACAGCGATTTAACCAAGTACAGTACATCATTTCCAACCTAGCTTCCAACCTCAGATTGTCTACATTTACATTCTTTGACCTGATGAGTGGTTTCTTTATTATAATAAGTCCAACGAGTTGAGAAAGATATTGGATGAGATAAAGACTTTGAAGGCCTAGAACCGCAGGTGGATGGGGAACAACAGTGTCCTGATTGTGTGATCTCTCCATTGCCTTTAATTAAGCCCTCTGTGAGGTTCCTAAGATCCGGGCACATTTTCAAGAGTGACAACGCTCAATTCAGGAGGGGTGTGGAAGGCAGAAGACTATTTTGCCAGGCAGGCTCATGGTCCCAGATGTTCACAGCGCTCCTTGTGAGGTAATCAACGACAGCTGAAGGCTGTGGCATCGCATTTGCCCACCTCCCCAAGGATCTGGTGTGCAGGGAGGACGAGGAGTGGGGTAGCTGGGAAAGAACTACCACTGTGCCCCTTATCCTAATGGCAGTATGTCCCTGGGAATGGTTATTTCTATCAAAGTGTTAAGCTTCCTGCTTTCCAACAGTCCAGTTCTAATTTCAAGGTCCACTTAATTCTGCATCAAGTAATTACTGATATACCCAGAAGCACCTTGTCTCCAGAGTTAAGCATATGGTGAAGAACTGAGACCTACTGGTATCCATTATGGAAGCAGCACGGATGCCAAGCCGATTAAAAATGCTCAGGCTCCCCACACAACATGCCGGGTGAGTGACAGCTCCTCGACAAGGCCAGTCGTGGAGTCTGCCAAAACAGTCTCTGCTGCACTGGGGTCCACATGGTGTGCTGAGAAAACAGTTCCATTTCTGGTATTAAATTCCCATACTGACCCGAGGACTTTGCCGTGAGCTCAGCAGGAGCGCACCATCCAATTTACAGCTCCACTCTCTGGAGCCTCGAGTGCCAGCCCCTGGCAGAGACGAATGATGGTCAACCCCTCCAGCTCATAAATTATGCAAAGGCAATAAATGCACTCAGCAAACAGCGCCTAACGTTTGCCTTGCCTGGCTCCTAACACACTCTGTAAAAAGCCAGAAGCTCGACACATACAAGAGGTCTATTCCACTCATAAAGGGGGTTTGTTGACAACCCCAGACAGAAAGCGAGCCACAGTCCTAAGGAGTCTTTCTGCTTCACTGGCAGTGGTTTACGGGCCTGCTTTATGAAAAAGGGAGGCTGTTTTATAGAGTCAGTGTGGGTAGAATTCGTGGTCTCAAATTCACATTTAATACACTGTACAGCTTTCATACCCTAAGTTCAATACACTGTGGATTTTTTTGGCCAAATGATTCTTGGTCTTCAAAGGTTAAAAGAAGAAGTGTCTGCTCCTCAATCCCTAGATACCCACTCCAATTTATAAGAGTTCACATTGAGCCACCTCCTGATGCAGGTTTATGTTCTGCATGAGGCTGGGAAATGGAAAAGGCATGTCAGATGCAAAGACAGGGTCCCAGCGGATTTGACCATTTTAAGCATTTTGACATCGGGGTCCTGCTTTGGTTTATCAGCAAACAGGTTGCACACTAACTACCAGCTTGAGGTGACGAAGTACTCTCCATGACAAGATTTCAAAGCCCGGTGTGAAAAGCTAAAAATATTTCCTCCATTTTAAAAGCAAGAAATGAAAAGAGACAAAAAGAAACAACTAGGCCTTACAGCAATGACAGATAAGAATTCGTGGTCACCTGGCCTTCAGACAAAGACATGACCCAAACCATCACACACAAAAGGAGAGAAAGAGGAGGTGTGCACGCCTGGCCACGGGCCTCAAATGCACAGTTAGAAAGGGACTAGTTCCTAAACCTGAGTCCTTCCAGCCATCCCAATACTGCGACTGCTCAACTTCCATCTTCACCATCTTTTCCCCTGGTTTCATGAATTAAAAGTGAACTGCTGGAGGCACAGTCTTCCTTTCCCAGACAAGTCTTACCCCTTAAACAACGAACCAACCCACCCAATCTTTCTCCTTCTGAAAATACAGATTTACGGCTGGGCGAGGGGGCTCACGCCTGTAATCCCAGCACTTTGGGAGGCCGAGGCAGGTGGATCACGAGGTCAGGAGTTCGAGACCAGCCTGACCGACATGGTGAAATGCCATCTCTACTAAAAATACAAAAATTAGCCGGGCGTGGTGGCACGTGCCTGTAATCCCAGATACTCAGGTGGCTGAGTCAGGAGAATCACTTGAGTCAGGGAGACGGAGGTTGTAGTGAGCTGAGATCACTCCACCCTGGGCAACAGAGCGAGACTCCATCTCAAAAACAAACAAACAAACAACAAACAAACAAACATATTTACTGGATACATTTTAAAAATTACCCATAAATCTACAATCCTTAGGTAAACACTGTTAATACATCTGTGTAAGTCTTTCCAGTCTTAAGAATATAATCCCCCTTGTCTTTCAAACATACATTTTAAGAAATAAAAATGAATTCCTACCACTTTGGAACCTGCTTTGATTTTCACGTAACACGTCAAATATTTTAGTTTAATCAATAAAATTTATCCTGCAACATCACTTTAAAAAATGGCGACACTGCAATCTGCTGTGTGGATTGTAACATAATCTAATTAAAAAATTCCCCAGTGCTGGGTATTTAGATTGTTTCAGTTGCACATCCTAGAATTTTTCCCTTTGCACCCATTCACCAATATTGCTGTTTGCGACTGTCTTTTCAAGGCCCTTCCTTTTCTGCATATTCTTTAATGTCACTGTCTCCCCAGAGTTGCATCTGGAGTTCTATTGTTTCTATGTGACTTTCAAGGGAGTCCTTAAAGATTCCCTTGGTCCTTTCTACCATGTATATGCTGAAACTCAAAAATCTCTATGCCCACATTTGCCAGCTGTGTAACTTTGGAAAAGTTATTTAAACTCTCTGGGCCTTAGTTTACTTCTCCGTAAAATATGGCTGGAAGAGGAGAATGAGTTAATACATGTAAACAACTTAGTGCATGGTACCAAGTATGTGCAGATGATAAATGTTAAGTATTATTAAGCTTCTGTTGGGTATGTGCCCCCTGTTGAAGTGCGGCGAATACCTCAGACTCAAGTATCCATCTAAATCTGGACTCAACATCTTTGCTCACCTGAAACTGCCTCTCTCCCATGTTGCCCTTGGTAATAGCATCATCAAGCAATCACTCAACTGCGTAAGTGAAGAGCCTTATCCTTGACCCCATCCTTGAGCGGACTTATCTTCCTCTCTCACCCCACGTTATTGATTCTGCTTTCTAACTCTCCATCCCTGTGGCCATGGCTACTGTGTTAGTTCAGGGTTTTATTTTGTCATTACAAGAGGATAATGACTGCTTTCCAAGGTCTATGCTCTCTTCCTTTTCTAATCCAAGTCCTTATTGACCAGAGTGGATTTCCTAAATTTCTATTTGATGCAGATGCTTCACAAGGCCTATGAAGACCCTTCACATTCTGTTTCTAATCCCCCTCAACTCCCAAATCCCAACCACTCTCTCAACACAATGCTTCTTAAGCTTTCTGTGGTGAAGAGCCATTTGTTTTGTTTTGCTTTCTTTAATTTCTAATATGTTACAACAATTACTTTTGTAAAATATAATAAAAAGTCAAATTCTTGAAAAATGAAAAAGAAAAACAAATATATATAATACATTTAAAAAAATTATTAGATTTATGAAACACAAAATTATGCTACTGAGTTACTCTAAAAGTTTCCCAATGCTTACTCTTGACTCCCCATACTAATCTCACAGCAGGTTGGTTGCAAACAGCTTGTGGCCCGGCCCTGGTTGGCATTCTCGCGTTGTGTGGCACTATCCTAACATACCTTGCTTCAACCATGCCCACTCACACTCAGTCATGCCACCAGGCATCTGCACTTAACAATTCCCTCTACTGGGAATTCTATTCCTCCAAGTTTCTACCTAAAAGCCTGACATTCACCTTCAAAACACAGTTCCTTTTTTGAATCTTCCAATACTTTTCCAGAAAGACTTAATTGCTTCTATCTCCATCCCTTACAAAACTGTACTGCAGTTGTTTGCCACAACAGTCTTTCCTACCAGAGAATGAGCTCCATGTAGGTAAGGACAGTGCCTTGCTTATCTTTGTACCTCTAGGCGTTGGGACACAATAGGTGCTCAATTATACTGACAAGTCAATCTCATTCTTCTTGAGTATTGTTCAAACTGTGGTTGATTCCATGCAGCATAAGCAAAGTATGATTTAAAAGGCAGGTGATTCCAAAGAGAAAGTACAGGAAACACTAATATGACTGCTTAACGCAAAGAGATGTATGTGTGAACATACTGAGGGAGGTTAAAATTGTTAGCAGAGCCTAGAGTTGGGGCCCAGAAGAAAATATCTTCCATTAAAAGGCTCAGAAAAGATGTGATTAGACTTTATTATACTTCTTCAAAAGCAAATATTTTTCATTTTCATTTGGGAATCTCAGTATCTGTGTTTTAAGACTCTGGTCCAAACTGAAATGAGTCAAGGTCTGTGACATCTCTCTGTCTCATTCAGAATGTAGCAACCAGATGGAATTCTAGGTACCTTGTGATGGAATGCATTCTTAAGCAGAGAGTGGCAATCATTGAATATATCACATACAATGACATTGAGGAGGGCACTGCTCTCTATTCTGCTCAATGGACCTTGCTGGAACAGTTATTTCGTATCTCAAATCCATTTATCATTGCCACCAAAGATGTCAGGGCTGAATACCACCGCTGAACAAAGTTATTTTATTCTTGTTTCTGCCTAAAGGAAATGAGAGGAAAATGAGGGAGAACCCCAACTTGTAAACTACAATATCTAACATCAAGTATAATTTAACTTTGCCAGTGACAAAACAAATCGATTCCCCTTTGGGGCAGGCGGTTTATCTAAGACCTTAAAGACATCCCTCACCTAAAAGCAATTTCAGAAGAAGCCACCTGCAGAAAACATGACACTTATTTTCTTATTTAAAGAAGTAGGATAGCAGCATGGTGACTAAAAACACGTTCACCATCCCCTGCCCAGCTGCCCAATCCTTTGCTCATGTAAAAATGGGCCGCCATTTTGTGCCACATATGGTAGCTCTGATGTTGTCTGTTTTTCATCAATCCACAAAGCCCTAATTTCACACTGTTTACATTGCTCTCATATTGGTTTTGGACTAAGTGAAATTTAAAGCTACTGGGGCCCTAAAAATTTTTAAATTTTTAAACCTGAAAATGTTCTTACTGAGACCATATTCTTACTGACTATAAAATAATGCCATTGACTTCTCCCCTCTATCTTAACAGTAACTATGCCTGATCAAATAAAATAGCTCAGATAAAATGAAAGCCTAATTAAAAGATTCATGTTCCAAACAACAGTTTACAAGAATAGAGCTTTTGGTAATTACCTAATGAGCCCATTTGAAAATAATATGAGGTCCACCAATCTTCAATTGTTCAGGAGACACAAGAGAGAATCAACTCTCAGAAGTCTCTGGAATTTGGTACTGATAACCTAGCATTCCTGAATGGGGAGTTCTCAGAATCCGACATTTTTGCCAGTTCTCAGTTTGAACTGGCCAGAGCTCAAATAACCAATGTGATCTGAGGGGGCTAATGGAACACTTCTTATTCCCCCTCCAGTGTCTCAGATAATCACACACTTTCATTCAACCAACAACGTTCAGGTAATTACTATGTGCTAGGTTCATTCTACCACCCATTAGAAGTGCAAATATATTGACAGAAATCAGGTTGTCCAAACTTGAAGTTTTAAAGCTCACAAATTAAATTCTAATATTTTTTTTTCCTTTTTGTCACTTTGAAATCCAAGTGTATTTCATAAAACAATCTGTATGCTGTAAATTTCCACAGATCATTAAAGTATTGTTGAGTTATTGGAAGTGGGGTTGGAAGTGAATATTTCACAAATCTTTGGGGAGTTCAGCTTGTTTTCCCCTAAGAAAGGAAGTCACATTTTGCCAAGTATAAATATACATAAACCCCAAAGATGAAATTTACTTAAAACCCAGAGTCCACAACCTCAGTGGTTGCCAAACTCAGAAAAATAAGTCTCTTGTCCAAAGGTAAAACTGACAGTCTGGGGCCTGGTAATTTGTAAATGATCTCTTTTAAGCTTAAGCAACAGATCCTTTGCTTCTCTGTCATTGATTCACTGATTCTAAGTCATCAATAGCATTAATCCGTACTTGCCTGGGGACCTATTACAAATGACTTTGAAGATGGTATGAAGCAAGAGTTTATTATGAGACCACAGTGTTACTATCAGGAAGACATCTTTGCCTGTGTGCTTTGGCAGAATTCTATTTGTGACCCCTCTGTAATGGGGCAATTTTCCCTTCCCATATATAGTTTCTTGGTGCTTTGGGTGGGGCCTGAGCCCCCACTCCCAGGTTTGCTTCAACTGACGCTGGGCTCTTTTTGGAGTCCTGTGTAAGCTAATAAAACCCAAATTTGCTGATGAGTAAAAAGGAAAAGTATGTTATGGGTTAAAATAATACAAGAGTCTATTTTTTCCGCTGTGTTGTGATCCATAGAAATCACCCTGAGCCTTTTCCCTTTCTTCTCTGCCTGGGAAGCCAATTGCTTTGATTGCAGTGATATGAGCTAGCTAAAATGACTTGCCCTTGCTTGTGAGGCAAATGGAACATGCTAATAGAACTTATCGCATTACCCGATGCAAAAGTGCCATAGCTCATTACTTTAAGATAAAAGGATATCATTGCAGACGGCAAGCAGAATTGACTTTCTGAGGCCCGACTTGATGATGATTTAATCAACTGCTCTCTTTCACTTCTCATCTCTGTGCCTGTCGGTTTCACAGGTGCCGTTAAATGAGACACTCAGAAAGTGAGCGGAGGGAAAGAAATTGCTGTCATTACTTTTCAAGAAAGGAGGTATGCAAATTTTCGACAGAAAGATTGCGTTCATAATGGGCCTGGTAAAAT
Organism: Pongo abelii; assembly: GCF_028885655.2. Classification (NCBI taxonomy): domain Eukaryota; kingdom Metazoa; phylum Chordata; class Mammalia; order Primates; family Hominidae; genus Pongo; species Pongo abelii. Next base: position 18,503,939 of record NC_071991.2, on the reverse strand, counting down.
ACAAGGATCATGCTTGACAGGTGAGGGCAAGCCATTTGTATGTCCTTAAAGCGGAGCAACCGTCCTCGTTTAGAAATGTGCTCGGTAAGAGAAACTACAAATGAGAGGCCTGGTGGGGCCAGGGGAGAGGCGGGGTGGAATCACAGAGGGTTGGTTCAAGCTGGTCTATGTTCTAGAAAAGAGGAGAGTGCTTAAGACTCAGGAAGCCAAAGCCAGAGGAACAGATAACAAAGCCCGGTAGCTTTCAATGTGAACCAAGATGCCAACAGCTCTTGAAAAGACCACATCGTTCTCCTTCATATATAACTATGGAGCCAGATTGCCTGGGTGCAAAGCCTGCCTGTACTGTACATCATCTGTGAAATCGCTAGCAAGGAACTTAACCTCTCTGTGCTTCAGTTTCCTCATCTATTAAATGGGGCTATTGACAGTATGTACCTCATAGTGTTGCTAAGAACATTAATTGAGTTAATAAATATATAATTTGTATAAGTACATATATAATAAACATAAAAATGTCTAGAACAGTGCCTGATACATAGGAAGCAATCAGTAGATGTTAGAAACCATCCATGCATCCATCCATCCATCCATTCATCTTCAGTAAGACTGAATATCTTTTTTTAAAAAAGCATACACGAGTCAGGTGTTGGAAATTTCCCTGGCTCTAGTCTAGATATAATAGAATTCTTCACTGATTTCACATATGTCTTGCATAAATTCTTCACTGATTTCACATATACAAGTCTTGCTCCCCAGGCAGGCAGTGAGCTCCTCAGAAAGTGCAGGCTGGTTGTCCCTGGAATCATCACAGGGTCTAGTGTATTCTTGAGGACCCTCAAAGATGCTCAACAACAATTTGATGATTTATGGATTCCTCGTCCCTCCCTCCTTCCACATTATCTGATGTTGCCTGTGTGCTCTAGCCCTTTGAGGAATCTCCTCTTGGAGTAGAAAATGTCTGAGTTTAGCTGGGAATCTCAGGTGATCACCGTGTGCCCTGTGTATCCTGGGGAAGGAAAGGCACAGCCAGCAGGAACAGCCAGTCTGGCTTGAATCACCTTCAGGAAGGCAGAATGAATATGAACAGATTACATGATCAGGGTAGCATGAACAGAGGTGTTTTTTCGTCCACTTTGTCTTCAATAGGTAATTGCTCTATTTTCTCCAACACTCAAAGTAAAAGCATCTTTCTTAAAGTGCTTGGAATTCCAAGTTCTTTTTCCCCAGGTAATGAAGCCGCTGCAACCATTCTTCCTTCCACCACTAAGGTTGTGAGACACTGAATGTAGCTACGGCTTTCCATGCTAAGTATCACCTACATGATTCAATTCCCAGCCAAAGGGTCAATGTCCATCTCAAGCTAAAGGAGAGATGGGGTGTCCACGATGGCAGGGCAGCCCTGAGCTCTCTATTTTGGAAAAGCCTGGTTATTGCAGTGCATTTCACATCTTGCAGGATTCCTCCACAGGAACAACGGCAGAGCATGTTTTCCTCTAGAAATGCCAGCTGTTGGCTGGCATTCATCAAAAAAGAATCCTGAGGCCAGGTGCGATGCCTCATTCCTGTAATCCCAGAACTTTGGAAGACTGAGGCAGGATGATCGCTTGAGCCCAGAAGTTCAAGACCAGTCTGGGCAACATAGCGAGACCCCTGTCCCTGCAAAAAATTTTAAAATTAGCAGGTATGGTCATGCATGCCTGTGGTCCCAGCTACCTGGGAGGCTGACGTGGGAGGATTGCTTCAGCCCAGAAGGTCAAGGCTGCAGTTAGCTGTGATCATGTCATTGTGCTCTAGCCTGGGTGACAGAGAGAGACCCTGTCCAAAACAATCAAAGAAAGAAAGAAAGAAAGAAACAAACACACAAAAAACACAAAGAATCCTGACAACAGCTCTAGAAGAAAGTATTATACTACCACCCTTCCGTTTTAGAGATGAGAAGGTAAGTAAGTCTTCCAATGACAGAGATGGTACTTGAACCCAGTTATATCCTTCAAAGTTCATGTTCTTAGCCAGTATAATGTACCATCTCACTCTCTCTCTCAGGCTATACAAAGAAACTACTTCAAAATATTTTCCTGATTGATTGCTTGGCAAAGTACAGAGGCAAGCTGAAACTGAAAAGAGATTGCAGTGCCTACAAACAGCAGTGAATGCAGCCAGTCAGCCGTATTCCTGCTCCACGGAAGACAGCTCTCCCTTAAGAGGGACTGAGCACAGTCCCTGGCTCACAGGAAGTGCTCATTCAGTCTGAGGCTGACGTGGGTTCAAATTCTGACCCCCTCCACTTAATAATCATGCCGTGTTTGGAAAGGAACTTAATTCTTGGAGTCTACCTTTCTTAACCAGTGAATGGCGATGATACACACCCCACAGGATTTTTGTGAGAATTAAATGAGTTCAGGTATGTGAAAGCAGCCAGAAAGACATACCAATAGTTTCATTTTTCCAGTTATTTCCATGAAAGATATGTTATATCACACACAACAGGGTAACTTACTAATTATTTAAATGTTGGGTTGAATTTTTGTACCGTTTTATTGCCAGAGGGGAAGTCATATTCTGCAAGGATTTCTGCTCAGGACGTGTTTAAAGACTCAATACTATGCTATACGAAAACAGAAACAACCACCCAAGCAAACAAAACCAGAAACCATCATTCCCTCTCAACGAAGTGAGCAACAAGAAGAATCTTCCAGGTAACTAATAGTTTTATTTCACTGATAAAAAACCAAAAAGGAAAGACATCTTAGAGCTGAAATTTTCAAGTGTTCCTTTAGGTTCTTGATGAACGTTTTTTTGGGATGGAAGTAGCTTCGACTTATTCTTCAAATAGTCAGTAACCCGCATACAGGGACTAAAGTAAAATGCATAGGTACAAGATTTGGAGTTTAAATTTGTAAGTTATGCTATGCATAGTGCATATGGGCTTTGACAGTATTAAAATGTTCAAAGTTAAGTTGGAAAAATAAATAAATACACAGATAAATAGAATGGATATCAAAAACACTAGGTGATTACTGGTACAAGTAGGAAGCTACATACTTTAAACTCTGTCTAGCGATTCTGACTGTCAGAATTAGGAGATAGTTTGGGTAGCCCTACTCACAGATTATTTATATTCAAGATTGATTTAAGGACTGATTTACCAAAATCAACTAAGAGAGTAATCTTGACAAGAGATAAAAATTCCCAGAGGTAACTGCAAAAATGGGGATTTGCTGAGAGAATATAACTAAAGTACCTGGCACTTAGTAGGCACTCAAGGGTCCAACAGACCACCACCCTTTCAGGACACATGGAAATGACTGTTCCTTCTTCCATATGGAAGCTTTCCAGGGCTCTGACTTCTCTGGCTGTACCTTAGCTGTTGGTTTCCAGCACCTCCAACACTGTTGGCTAATTTCCTTGACAATATCTCAGTTTGCTCATATCTTGCTGCACCTGAAGCTGGTACCTAGAAGGTGCTCAGTACATATATGTGAAAGAATTAATAAATTACACTGAGGGAAGGTAGCATGGAAAGTGTCTAAGTGAAGAGATCAAGAGACAGACAGTGGTTGGCGGCATGAACACTAAAAGATCTGAAAGTGTGGGAGGTGTCTGAAAGTGTCTATGAAAAAGATGGGTATAATTTTTTTTTCTTGAGACAGAGTCTCACTCTGTTGCCCAGGATGGAGCACAGTGGCACAATCTTGGCTCACTGCAACTTCCACCTCCTGGGTTCAAGCGATTCACCTGCCTCAGCTTCCCGTAATTGGGACTATAGGCATGCGCCACCACGTCCAGCTAATGTTTTTTAGTATAGACAGGGTTTCACCAGGTTGGCCAGGCTGGTCTCAAACTCCTGACCTCAGGTGATCCACCCACCTCAGCCTCCCAAAGTGCTGGGATTACAGGCATGAGCCACCATGCCTGGCTGACATGGATATAATTTTGAGGCGACAGTAAATCCTAAGAAAATAACAGCATGCACTTGAAGAAATCAGATCTTAAGGTTACCCTTTTATGAAAATCAGGAAACTCAAAATAAAAAACTATATTTCTTTTCGCATCTGATTCACTTCAAGCCAACTAGAGCAACTGGAATTGGGCAGGAAGAAGGACAACAGTGCTCTCATATTGCTAAGACATAATGGCCACATTATCAACTTCTCACCAACCAAATTTCTTTTTTTTTTTTTTTTTTACAAATGCAAGATAGTGAGAAGCTTGGCTAAAGGAATATAAATATGGCTTGAGATAATGAGAATGGTTCAAGAAGATCCAAAAAGCCATCTTAGGCTACTGTCACATAGGATCCTAAAGTGATTCCTTTTTCTTCTTCTCTTTATTGGGTATCCGCCTTCACTTTTGCCCTTTGTAGAATTCCTCATACTCATAACAGAGATTTTCAATTAAACTGTACCCAACAAAAACAGTCTTTATTTTAGGATGGCTTGAAAACCTAGTCTTCTATATCATAAACAAGGAAGGGTAGGATTACTATAAATTGTCTGCAAGAAAATACAAATTGCCAAGATAAAAACACCCACTGGTTTGCCAGTCTCAAGTTTCCTGTTTTGACATACTATATGCAGTAATTTGGTATCCACAATCTCTTATTAGAAAATGAATATGCTATTTTTCTGAATGCTGCAATTACAATAATTGAATTTAAAATGGGGATTGAGTTTCTCTATTTGGAGGAAAAGAATAATTGTGTATTTCTGATTAAAATCAAGGGGACTGAAAGAGGTTGTACAAATTCCAGCTTCAGTCTCCCTGAGTGACTCCTCATCAGGGCAGAAAAGCAGTTAGCCAGAGAAAAGACAAATTCAAATGCGGGTGGAGAAATGGACCAGCACCTCAGCAGCAGGCACTGTCTCTGGCCTCATTTGCTTTGTCTCCTGGCCTTCAGTCACAACACCCCTGTGACAGAGGCAATCAGAGCTGCATGGCATTGTTACATTTTAAATGGCAGCCATGCTGGAGTTCCCCACTGTGTCAAAAATTAAGAGTTAAAATGCAAGAAAAACAAACATCTCTTTGTGTTGAAAATGCCTGTCCGCTTTTAGACTGCCAACATTTTGGAGTAGTTTTTACTTCTGCACTGTAGAATCTCTTTTCTGGGGGCGGGGGGGGGGAATGTAATGGCAGAAGGGTTGTGGGGGATGAGAGAAAAGAATTAATAATATTTTCTAAATATCTTTTTTTGTTTTACTAAAAACTTACGTTAAAAGGCACCTTTAAGGTTCGGATGTAGGAAAGAAAAAGGAATGAAGAAAGAGGGCTATCCTACCTTCTTATGCCTTTTTCTTTTTAAATTTCCGGTGGCATCTTTCAGTCTTCTAAAACCCCTATCTAGCTAAAGGTGAAGGTGAAATGTAGTCTCACAATTCCCCCTAAATGTTCGTCAAAATATAGCTTTCTAAGAAAAGAGAAAATTTTTCTAGCACAGAGCGAACCATACATTGTCTCTTTATGGGATACTGTTCACTATTCTTTTGTGGCTTTATTGAGATACAACTGACATTGGTAAAAGGCACGTATTTAAAATGCACAATTTGATAGCTTTTCATATATGTGTACACACCTGTGAGGCCATCACCACGATCAAGACAGTGAACCCGTCCATCCCTCCCCAAAGCTTCTACCCTCTCTTGGGTCCCTTACCATATCACTAATGTGCCTTCTGTCACTATAGATTAGTAGGTATTTTCTAAAATTTTATATAAATGGAACCATACAGTATGTATTCTTTTTGTCTGGTTTCTATCAGTCACTGCTTACTATTTTGACAACTAATTAAAAAGGAGCCTCCTAGCTTCAAGGCAAAAGGCAACCTTCAGAGGCTGCCTCGGCCAGATTTTATTGTCATCCCCCAGGAACAGAACCGATTACTTGGTCTTACTTTATTCTTAGGCTTTATTATGTACTTCAGTAATCAATAAGCACTTCTATGGCAGAGGGTTTATTTTACCCTATAAATCCAAGAAGGAGAGAATGATATTAAGACATCAGTATGGATGGCCTCTGCTGCTCTGTAACACTATGAGAAGAACACAAGCAACAGATTTAAATCTAAGAAGGTTACAGAGCAGTCACAGCTCCTGGCTGGATGGCAGGGATCATAAAAGACTCAGGCAAGATCTACAGCAACTTCACTGTAAACCAATGGGACTTTCAGAGCAAAAAACCCAAACCAAACAGGCATGCTCGTTGTCTGCCCTGAAAGAATTATAAGCGCTGGCTTGAGTAGAATGTGAAGAGTCCCACTACAAAATCCAAAATATTTCTTAACAGAACAAATACAAAGGTAGAGAACAAATACTGATTTCAGGCTGACTGTGTAGAAAGCCTTGCTCTGGTGTAGAAAGAAGCTCACTTGGTAGCCGCCTCATAGCCCCAGGAGACCTTTAATTCTCTCCCCTGCAACTCCTGGCCCAGGGCTCTGAGA